>NC_056726.1:209451068-209688568 GCF_019279795.1 Protopterus annectens
CTCGACCATGGGGAGGACATGCAGACTCCACACTGAAGGTGCTCCAGCCAAGAATCGAACCAGAAAACCTCTTGCTGTGAGGCGACAATGCTAATCACTGCATCACCGTGGCCATAAAGATGCAACAATATGAAGTGTAAAATAATAAAAATAATAAGTGGACAGTGCACCACACCAGAATATTTTAATTTAAATGTAAGAATAAACATGCCATTAAATATACATAACTTCATGCTAGAATTAATTATTTTTATTTCTTAAAAGAATTAACAAGGGCACAAGGGCATTTTAATGATCATTACACTGCAAGCCGACTGTCACTCTCTCTCTGTCTCATACTCGCATATTCATATATACACACACACACACACACACACACACACACACACACACACACACACACACACACACACACAAAACCATCACCTGTAAACCTGTAACTCACATTTTGAATATTTGACTGTTGGGGTTTCTTTTGAAAATAGTGAAGCTAATAATGACCCATGTTGACTCATAAAAGTCTGGGATCCAAATATACCAAATGTTTGAAATCAGTATTTGCTCATGGGCTTCACTTCTACCACCTTCCTATCAGCTATTTATGACAAACTGTAATGCATCTCTAAAAATAAAGCAAGAAAAAATGTATGTACATTATTTCATTACTTCACTCTTGTTTCTTCCTCACATGTACAGTGTAAGCTGAATAAATAGTCAAAAAGAGATAAAGCAAAAGGTGATTGTGTAGCAACAGACAGTAATATTTTGTTTTGGGGAAATTAGGAGAAATAATTTTGTTAGGTGTTTAAATATCCATAATTGTAGAGATCTCAAATAACGTCTACAGCACAAACGCTTTGCACGTTCTTAAAGACTCTCACAATGAAGCAGTGTAGAAAATATTTTGGAAATATGTTACCTATCTATATCTTATATATCCATTGTATGCCTGCCAAAAAGACTTTAAAGCATGGCAAATTGCTTATAATTTGGGTGAAATTAATTTGTCTCCATCTGTTTTATCTTACTGTTGCAATCAAATGTCACAGCAGGACAAACACGGCTTAGTAGATTTCATCAAACAAAATGCCTCAAGAAAATACATTTGCTTCTTGTGATTTTATGCAACACTGGATTTGTTTGACTTTTGCTGTCATTACAGATGGATATAAACAAGCAGTATCACTGACACCGTAAAATGGACATTCTGCCTTAACAAGGCATGCTTTGTAGTCTGGCTGATCTGCAAGGAAGTTAAGGATGAAACAATGTGAATAATTGTCTAAAGTAAAAAAATGTTAATTGCAGTTAGATTCCATTTAAAACATTGCAGGGATATTATAAATCATGTCAGTGATTCTAGTATTGGCTCATTAAGAAGTTATGAAATGCAGCTTTTCCAGAAACTTGTTACAGTTTGCAGTACAACTACATTTGTGAAGCCAACCGTACAAATTATTGCCTTGGTACAGTTGCATGTTTTTTGCTGCCATAACTTTGTGACAGCCATTCAGAACACCTGCAATGAGCTCATGTCTTTCAATTTGCTTGTAGTTTAACATTATTAAATACTAATTAGACAGAACACACTGCAATGTGCATGTTGTCTGCCCCGAAATCATGCTTTGTTTGCCATACACTACCCAGATGTTATGATATAAAGATTAAAACAGTGCTATTTTGCAAGAAAGCGAGGTGGCCACGGTAGTGCAGTGGTTAGCGTTGCTGCCTCACAGCGAGAGGTTCTCTGGTTCGATTCTTGGCTAGGGTGCCTTTTGTGCGCAGTCTGCATGTCCTCCCTGTGGTCATGTGGGTTTCCTCCCACATCCCAAAGACATGCAGTAGGTCGATTAGACACTCTAAATTGGCCCTAGGTGTGAGTGTGTGTGCGTGTGCCTTCTGTGGAAGGCTGGGCACCAGGCTAGCAACTCAACACTGTAAAAACTCCACTGCCAGTCATGAGTGGACATATGATCCACTGTGGCGACCCCTAACTGGGAAAAGTCGAAAGAAGAAGATCATTATGAAAAACAGGAAACAGAATATCAAACAGATTTAGAATATATGACTACTGAGTAAAATGTGTTTTATAAACCTTTCTATGTAACTTTTTGTGTAATGTATATTGTATTCTACTAAGTGGATGAATGGTAATTCTCTGAACCTCAATCCCAAAAGTCGACCTGTTGAAAAAAAACTTTCTGAAATCACTTTTTCAATAAGGGGCTGTACCGCCCCTCCCCAAATAATATAATCAACTCCATGGTCACACTGCAAGAGAGAGAGAAGAGAGCAAAAACCCAGAAATGGGACTCTGTGTATGCGTGATTCTCTGATAATGCTTTTCAATGAATATGTCGGCATTGTAGGGAAATCAGGTCTCAGAGAGTTGAGTCTCAGGGCGTTATCATTCATCGAGGAGTAGTGCAACCATTCTTATGAACATGTATTACTTTCATCTGTTCTAGGACTGGTTATGCAAAAGAAGCTATTTTTTCTGTCTGCTGAGGACTATTTTATGTCAAATGTAACATTTAGTTAAGCGAAACAGAAACACTGTAGACTATTATTGTTCAATAAAACTGTGTGAGGAAATTGATTGTTCTATACAAAACACTATGGCTGGGAATAAGAAAGACAGCAGTCCTGGTGTGACCAGCCCACCACCTTGTATGTGCACCTAATCTGAAGCTCATTACTAATAAATAGCTAATAAACTGCCAGGGTAATCAGTATGAAGAAGTGAGCTTATTAAATATCCCATTCACAAGAGGATGAAATCAAAATAACAATCATCATCACATGGAATCTGAAAGAAAGACCCTTAACATGTTGAGCTTCCAGTACATTCACAATCCAAGTGAAACCTCCAGTCAAACAGAAGATACTGGGAACATGAGACAAGTGTACAGCTATAAAGAAAAAAAAGGGAGCTCATATGTATGTTTCTGTTACTGTGTTGTACATACTTACTACAAACACCTCCAGAAAATTAACAATGGTATGACAATAGACAACCCAGAGGGGAAACTGAACCAACAGTCATCATGATGTATAATCTTAAAGGGAAAAAAACTTAACATGTTGAGTTACTTGCACAATTGGACTAAAAGCTGCAGTCAAACACACAGTAATGTCATCAGACCAAGTATACAGAGAAAGAGCGCCTGTGAGAGAAATTTAATAGACACAATGTTAAAACGTACCTCGTACATATTTTTCTTAATCGTGTTTTAGGTACTGTATGTCTCAACAGGTAACTGAGGGGAGAAGCAAGCCTACATCCATCATCACATGTGTTATGAAAATGAACCCTTAATATGTTGAGCTACTTATATAATTCAATAAAAAGAGCACAGACAGACAAACAGACATACACACTGACAGTATCAAACTATCAACTGCTGCCTTTGAACTATGAAACTTAACACTGAATTGCCAGTGTTGGAGAAAACCTATACTGTGTCAGAATACGGACATACTATCTGAACAGACTGGCAGTATTTAATCCTGTACTCTATGAAGTAGGCGTGCTCTCTCTGAGATCTCTGACACTTTATCTTCCTCTTGTGCAGGTATACATTCTCTGTGTTAGCTTCAGGGGCTGTGAGGAGGGAAACAAGAGTGTGTAAAATGTGGATGGAATCCTGATGGGTTATATTTGTGGGTAACACAAGGGTTGCTTGCAGTGCATTGGTGGTACCACTGGTCCATATCACTGTAATGGCGATGACACTGTTCACTCATGTGCAAGATGCCAGTGGCACATGTCATTGCCTTTGTTAAACTATTCCAGGCCTCAGTCTTGTGTTGAGAACCTCCATAGCCCTCCCATAATAACCTGTAGCTATAATCCTTGTGTAGCCAGTGGAGGAAGATTTTACTTTTATCCATACACCACCTTTCTGCTCTAAAAGATACACAACCTTTTCCATTAGTGACTACATCAGTAGCAGTGGCAAATTGCAGAGAAAAAATGTCAGTTACTTCACACTCACATGTGATCTTGAGTGTGCCAAATGGCATACAATGGTGGGCAGCTTATTTATATGAACGGTGGTGGGCCAGCCCGTTATATCTACTGTATGACAATGCTTAAACATTGCACTTTAAGGTGTGAAGCATGGTAGTCTTGTATCTGTTTATATGCTGTGAATAAAACATGGCTCCTTTTCCATTAGGTTACATGCTGAATTACAGATATTCACTTAGAGTCATGGGGTGAACTGCTCATCCGCAGTGCTGCCTGCAGGTGCCTAGGCATGTGCACAGTGCTGTGTAGAATTCTGTACAGAGTTTGGCTAGTCAGCAAGATGTGGAAATAGATCAATTCAGAAATTGCAACAAACTGAGTCCTCATTGGCATAATCACTACATTGAGATACCTGAATTTGCACAATTTAATTGTGGGAGTAGGTAAGGAGCACCATCACACTAAATAAAGATTCCTAGAGCAACAACACTGAATCCTACAACTGGTGAATCTTACATTAATTGTTTCTCATCAACAGTTTCTACAAGTTGTACAAGGCAAGTACTACTTTTTCAGCTTAATTTTTTAAACTATGGGCTGTGGTGCTTACTTATAGAATAAAATATATTTGACAATACTTTTATGGGCTATTGAAAAAGTGGAGACTGGAGGTGTTGTTATGGCAAGGCAGTTGTGCTGAGGAATTGTTAAAAATAATGGCAAATATATCCAATCAGTAAAGACTAGGAGCACATGTGAACACATTCAGGCTGATCTTATAATATCACTTTGTGTAAAACCATTTGCCTATTCTATAGATTATACATACACCACAAGTGCAAAAGCCATTTTAAAATAGGAGAAAGCAGTCATGTTACCTTGGGAATTGGGAACATTAAGCCAGTCATAGGGGGACATTTGCTCAGTGGTGTTATGTCGCTGACATTAAGTAAGCAGTCTGCATAGACAAATATAACCATCAGACACATCAGCAGCAATTTTATATGGGCAAGGGAAAAACAGTGTTGTAATGTTTTTTTCTGAGCCACTCATGATAATGTGGAAATACTGACACAGCTGGATCATGGCTAAATGGGGCCACAGGCAGGGTAATGGACTCTCCCTCCACTCACATCCATACCGATATCTGATAACTAGAGTGTCTCTTCTCAATTACTATAAAATACTATTTGAACTATCAGTAACTATCTGTACACATACTATTTCTTTTTTTTTACCTCTACAATGATCACAGAGATCTGGTTTTAATTTAAAAGTGTTATTTCAAATTTTACAGCCAAAACTCAACTAGGTTGTCTCTTCTCAATTACTATAAAATACTATTTGAACTATAGTCTATCAGTAACTATCTGTACACATACTATTTTTTTTGTTTTACCTCTACAATGAACACAGAGATTTGGATTTAATTTAAACGTGTTATTTCAAGTTTTACAGCCAAAACTCTGATGACAGTACTTGCTAAGCAAAGCAGCCTTGCACTGAAAACAGACAGTATGAGCAACAGTAAACAACTCATCCCATGAAACTCACATTTACTGAAAATGCATCTGACGATCCATTGAACTACAAGACATGCTGGGGCTCACAATCAAACAGCATATAGTTAAGCACTAATTTGTGTTTATGTAAAGGATTTAAGAACTCAAAACATAAATTTTGCTAACAGTTTGGGATAGCCAACTGGATGCAAGTGTCGCTTTCAGGGCAGTACTGTCTAATGAAGTGACTTGGTCAGAGTCATATACTATGTATATGAAGGCTGAGTAAATCAAACCTTACACTATGAAAGCAGCTCATAGCTTTACTCATCCAGGCAGACTGTTGTAACCCAGCACAGAGCATTTCACACCCATGTGCCTGGTAAAAGCAATGTTAATTAAAATCCATTCACAGTTAAATTATTAACATTAAATTTGTAGACTTCATGATGTCCGATTTATTTGCAACCAAATAACAAACACACTATCAACAAACAACACAACAAGGAAACCAATGATCATACCAAAAGAACATGGCTTGTTTGTTGCTGTTCCTGTTTACTACAATTAGTTCCTCTATTTGCACCATAACTACTATGAGTTGCAGAAAACGAATGCTTATATTAATTCACACACACATATACACATACACACATGCACACTCACACAGAGACATCAGTTACAGCCACATGTATGACTGCACACTTTACATATCTGCTGGAGAACAAATGAATGAGTGCTTTTATAAACAAGTGAAAAATGTATCTCAGTTCACTGCTGTCAAAACCCCTTCTGCCCTCTCATGTTTTATCTCAAATCAGAGACAAAGACCCAAACATCAGGAAAAGATTTTACATATCTCTTGTATATACTTAGAAAGTTGCTAGAATAAAAAAGCTTTGCATTAGTAAACATTTCTGTTGGATACAAAGTCTGAAAATCATGCTTGTCATTATTTAACAATTTTAATCCACAACAATTTGTCAGAAAGCCACACATTTTACAAGAGAATAGACAAAAATACCTCTCAATGTCTTTGTTCAAGAATTATGGAAAAAGTTAAAATAAAGAGGGGTCAAAAGGCACACATTTTACAAGAGAATAGACAAAAATACTTCTCAATGTCTTTGTTCAAGAATTATGGAAAAAGTTAAACTAAAGAGGGGTCAAAAAGCACACATTTTACAAGAGAATAGACAAAAATACCTCTCAATGTCTTTGTTCAAGAATTATGGAAAAAGTTAAACTAAAGAGGGGTCAAAAGGCACGCATTTTACAAGAGAATAGACAAAAATACCTCTCAATGTCTTTGTTCAAGAATTATGGAAAAAGTTAAACTAAAGAGGGGTCAAAGGGCACACATTTTGAATACCATTTTCTTTTATCTGTTTGTTAACTGGATACACTCACTGTACAAAGTGACCCATTTTAGGGATGACAGGATCATTGTTTAAGTGATTTACTCAGAGGCACACACTAGGCAAATGGAGGCAATTTTTTTCTCTTAAAACCCAGAGCTTTAATTGCTTGACTTCTGCATTTAACTTCAAATGCATTTTCTGAACAACTATGAAACATTAATTATTAGAATTATTGACTGACTGTTACCTTTAGTGATTTATCAGAACATGAAGACATTAAGAAATGTCTGGCAGTTAGTATAGTGGGTTAAGGCTCTAAGGTCTGAATTGACTGTTTCCTGAAGTCTCTAGTACAGGGTTTGATTCTATCTGTCTCCATTCACCTACTCTGTAACTTTGAACAAGTCACTTAACCAGACAGTCCTCCTGAGGGTTGGTGGATAAAAATATGTATTTTCTGAGCAGTAACTATGACACTACATGCCTCCCTGCAAAACACAAATATCCCCATGATGCACTCCCACTCACTTGCATGCAATAAAACAAATCTTCTGCTAACAAAATATCTAATTTTCTAAATGGCTCAATTCAGAATGTGCTGGCATGCCTCTAACTGTATGTATGTGCTCATGCTTTGCTAGAAGGTGCATGCATGCATGCTGATGGAAGACCATGGAAGAAATCTCTTATTCTTTGGAAGGTAGTGGGCCTTTTTTTAATGGCCAGGCAGGCCTGCAAGCCAACACTGGGCCCTAGTCAGCTGACTAGGGTCACCTTGTGCTGGATCCTGCCCTGAATGCCACTGTTTTCCATATACACATACACACATGCACACTCACACAGAGACATCAGTTACAGCCCCATGTATGACTGCACACTTTACATATCTGCTGGAGAACAAATGAATGAGTGCTTTTATAAACAAGTGAAAAATGTATCTCAGTTCACTGCTGTCAAAACCCCTTCTGCCCTCTCATGTTTTATCTCAAATCAGAGACAAAGACCCAAACATCAGGAAAAGATTTTACATATCTCTTGTATATACTTAGAAAGTTGCTAGAATAAAAAAGCTTTGCATTAGTAAACATTTCTGTTGGATACAAAGTCTGAAAATCATGCTTGTCATTATTTAACAATTTTAATCCACAACAATTTGTCAGAAAGCCACACATTTTACAAGAGAATAGACAAAAATACCTCTCAATGTCTTTGTTCAAGAATTATGGAAAAAGTTAAAATAAAGAGGGGTCAAAAGGCACACATTTTACAAGAGAATAGACAAAAATACTTCTCAATGTCTTTGTTCAAGAATTATGGAAAAAGTTAAACTAAAGAGGGGTCAAAAAGCACACATTTTACAAGAGAATAGACAAAAATACCTCTCGATGTCTTTGTTCAAGAATTATGGAAAAAGTTAAACTAAAGAGGGGTCAAAAGGCACACATTTTACAAGAGAATACTCAAAAATACCTCTCAATGTCTTTGTTCAAGAATTATGGAAAAAGTTAAACTAAAGAGGGGTCAAAGGGCACACATTTTGAATACCATTTTCTTTTATCTGTTTGTTAACTGGATACACTCACTGTACAAAGTGACCCATTTTAGGGATGACAGGATCATTGTTTAAGTGATTTACTCAGAGGCACACACTTGGCAAATGGAGGCAGTTTTTTTCTCTTAAAACCCAGAGCTTTAATTGCTTGACTTCTGCATTTAACTTGAAATGCATTTTCTGAACAACTATGAAACATTAATTATTAGAATTATTGACTGACTGTTACCTTTAGTGATTTATCAGAACATGAAGACATTAAGAAATGTCTGGCAGTTAGTATAGTGGGTTAAGGCTCTAAGGTCTAAATTGACTGTTTCCTGAAGTCTCTAGTACAGGGTTTGATTCTATCTGTCTCCATTCACCTACTCTGTAACTTTGAACAAGTCACTTAACCAGACAGTCCTCCTGAGGGTTGGTGGATAAAAATATGTATTTTCTGAGCAGTAACTATGACACTACATGCCTCCCTGCAAAACACAAATATCCCCATGATGCACTCCCACTCACTTGCATGCAATACAACAAATCTTCTGCTAACAAAATATCTAATTTTCTAAATGGCTCAATTCAGAATGTGCTGGCATGCCTCTAACTGTATGTATGTGCTCATGCTTTGCTAGAAGGTGCATGCATGCATGCTGATGGAAGACCCTGGAAGAAATCTCTTATTCTTTGGAAGGTAGTAGGCCTTTTTTTAATGGCCAGGCAGGCCTGCAAGCCAACACTGGGCCCTAGTCAGCTGACTAGGGTCACCTTGTGCTGGATCCTGCCCTGAATGCCACTGTTTTCCATATCTACAGAGCAATTCCTAAAGAATTCTGTAAGCAAAGAAATGCATTTGAGACTGCTGAAAAAGCTACCTGGTAAACAAAGTCCTTCAATGAACAGAATGAGGTGCTACTCTAGGCTCTCCATTTCCATGGCTGACAGCTTTTTGGACAGGATGCTGCCAACCAAGTTTACTGAGAACATACATGGAAAAGTCTGGAAGTGAACATTAATGTTATGAATGGTTCATCACAATGTCACTGACCTTATTAGTGCTGCCAAAAAAAGAGCTTCCTGACTGGCATGGGAAGGTAGGTTGATGGGTGGTGGGCTATCAGTTGAGCCAGCTCTGACAGACAGAGGAGTTTCTAGCCTCTGTCAGAGACAGTGACACCTCCATATGGTTCCACTGTGTGGTGATGAATGCTGGTTATGAGCTTCACCATTCACCAAGAATTTCTACCCTAGAAGCTCAAGGTACATAGAATTCTTCCTCCATAACAGTGAATGTAAATTCTCCTGACCCAGTAGTCACTGGCCATGTTATTAAAGCTGTCTGATTAGGGTTATTTAGTAACATTTGAGATTCCATCTGTACTACCATCTGCACCAGGTGTGGCATTTAAATGTTTGGTTTTCAAATGCTAATATGCCTACACTTGGCTTTCATATATACTTCTGGTGCTGGACCATGCTTATACAGGGCATTATGCTTTATCATGTTTATAGGTAATTCTCAATCCAGCACAACCACTGTTGAATTCCACTGCCTAACATTGGAGGATCTGCAATCTCTGATGATCATGGCAGGGATGAGCTAAACACTAGAAAGGTGACCACTGCATCCCCTAACACAGACCATAGACACAGCCTGTATGCCTGTGGCCATCCAGGAAACATACACACCACACAGACAGGACAGGTTACTGGGGACATTAGTGGTTTGGGAAGCATACCAGATATATCATGATCTACCCCTATCTCACTTTGGTGGGGGGAACACAGAGGTAAGTGGGTAATAGTGCTTATTGGAGATATGGTTACCATCCTCCCAATGAAGTTGGTGTGTCAGTGGTGAAGAACCATCATGGGGACACAGGCTAGCATCAGCACAGCCATGGCAGAGTTAGAAAGGCTGATACAAGCTGTGAGTGATGACCTACAGGAGTGCATGTTGCAGATGTGTGACTCTTTTGGTAGACTAAATCACATACTTGAATGTGTCATATCCTCCGAAGCTCACCTGCTATGCATGAGACATTGACTATGAAGACATTCCACTGCTATCTCCATGGATGGTGGTCACTGTGCCTGTGGATGACTTAGATCATGATTACACAGTGCTAACACAACCATTATAACATCTGTTTTGGAGATGTCTATGGCCAAAAGATGATGTCCCCAGGGCCATGGCAGTCACAACAGAGACATGTGTGGTAATGGACATCAGTCATGGTTATGCAGCGCATTGACATCTAGCAAGGAACATGGTGCAGAAGCAGGGGGTGAGGGAGAGTGGGGCTGCAAGGAGGCTTGCCCACTACAAAACACACTGTTAGGTGATATGATGAATGCACTGGTGAGTGTACTTTGGGTGTTTGGATTTATGTGACGTTAGAGTTACTGTTTTTTTTTTGCAGCATGTACATATGTGCTTGAGTGGTAATTATTTGTGCAGATACTTTGTTATAGACCGGTTGGCATAAGGGTCAAGGTTTTTGCTTCCCTTCTCAAGGTGCAAGGTTTGATCTTGAACTCTGGCCAATGCCTGCTTGGAGTTTGCATTCTTTCTGTGTCTCTGTGGATCTCTGAGTGTTTCCATTTAAAACTCACCCAAGAGTGGAGCTGTAAGCAGCAGCACAGACTCTAAATCTCCTATGAGAGGAAGAGATGCACAGACCAGCTGTTTTGGGCATCTACTGTGGTGAGCAGTATCCTCAAGATCAGAGAACATGGATCACAGATTGCATGCCGTGGCAGGCTAGCCATTCGACAGTGTAAAAATATGACTGCAAGTGATTCAGCAGTGTTGACTATTGTTGCCAAACAGATGCATGGGTATTTGCTGGTTATAAGTGGGCGGGAGGTATGTATGTGCCTCCTGCATAAAGCCCAGCATCAATCAGTCAATAAGCTAGTGGTTTTCCAATGTCCAGCTGCCCAGCTTGGGTTATGTCAGATAGCTCTGTTGAGCAAAACCAGGACATAAAACCAATCAACTTTCCAAACATGAACTAAGAACAGCTACCGACAATGTTAGTTCACTAACAGGATGGATCTTGGAAGTGGATGATATGATGCTAAGGAGGAGGTTGGACATCCTTGAGACTAGATGGAAGGGCAGTAGCTTGGGGTTCTGAGTCTGGTAAACAGGACAGAGAAGCTCCTAAAGGCAGTGAGGTATAGCATCAGAATTAATGACAGACTCATGACAATCAGACTCCAACCTCATGATAGGGCATATTCATAATCTCAGCCTTTGCCCCACAGCAGGGATGTGATAGGTGAGAAAAGAGTGCATTCAGACAGCAGTTGCAGAACCTACTAGATAAAGCAGGACAGCACGAATAGGGTGTTGATACTGGGTGATCTGAATGCACATATTGGGACAGACAGAACAGGATATGAGGTCTGCCTGGGTCCACATGGGTGGGACAACAGGAATAAAGAAGGAGGAACAATTCTAAATCTCTGTCTGGCAAATTGCTTGATTGTAGACAACACATAGTTCAGACAAAGACAAGAACAAGATCACAAACAACAATGGCCAACATGCAACCCCAATAGACTTCCTCCTAGTAAGGAAAGGACACAGGAGTACTGGGGTACAATCAGCGATTACAAAGTCATCCCCAGTGAAACAGTTGGCCCACTATATAAAACACTGGTTGCCACAATCAGCTGCAAGCAGTGATCAGAGAATGCTCTAACTAAAGTCAACAGAGCCTAAGCTGAAGATCTGGAAATAGACAAGAGATAAAACACAATAGTTCAAAAAAACTATTCAGGGCTCTAACACTTCAAGAAGAAGAGAAAATAGGTGGAATTGAAAAAGAATGGCTGCACCTCAAAACAGCATGTGTTTGGAAATGAATAAAAATATTTAAAAAAAAAAAAAACAGCATGTGTGAGGACTACAGAACTGACGTGGCTGAACCAGGTATAGAAATAAGGTACATAAGGAAAGCTAGTGGTGGAATGTAGAAGTCAATGAAGTCGTCAAAAAAAAGGAGTGCAGGAAAAAGTGTGATATAGAAAAGACAGACCAGGCTAGGAAAGAATACTGGTTGTCTAAGAACAAGTCTAAGAAAAAGTTGCAGTAGCAAAAACCAAGGCATCAGTGGCACTCTACCAGCTTCTGGAATGTGAGATAAGATAGTCAGATAACCTTCAAAAGGGATGTCAGCAGCAACTTGCTCACCAGTCCAGAGGACAACAAAAGCAGATGGAAGGAGTACTTCAAGCAGCTTCTGAATGAAGAATACTTCACAGAAACCATACTGCCCTGACACAGTCTATGATGAGAGAAGAGGAGGAGCCCACCATAGATGAAGTAAAAACAGTGGGTTCAGGCGCTTAGGCAGCAAGACATTTCCCTGAGTACATTTGGTTGGGGAAACATGGCTGAAGTGACATTTAGCTACAGAGAAATATGGCTTTTTGTGAATTACTGTGGGCAAAGAGAAGCACACACTGCTTTGCCCACAGCTTTAATAGCCAAGTGCATGGGGCAGAAGAACTAATGTGTGTTGTGCTCAGTGTACAGCACATGCTTATGTAACTACAACTTGTAAAAGTGTGCTACAGCATGGAGAATGTCCCACATGCTAGTGTAGTCACATTTAGGCACCAGTATGCAGTGTTTGTAATGTTCTCTAGATACTGTGAAAGGGGTAGTGGTTCACATGCACTGCTTATAAAGATGCTGTCAATTGTGCACTGCATTTTTACTGCCACTGACATGCCCATTGGCAATCCTGCTGTTGATGACTGCCATACTGCCTGCTATCTTATGTTGCCTTGTGTGCCATGGACATTATTTCCCCCTTGTGCAGTTGGTTGTTGAAGTTGTGGGCATGGCACTGCATTCTTCTGTTTGCCCACAAGGAATTCACAACAGCCATACTTTTCTGCAGCTGAATGTCATTTCAGTCATGTGTCCCCAACTAAATGTACCACAGGGAAATGTCACGCTGGCTAGGTGCCTGAACCCAAGAACAGCACTAAGGAAAATTAAGTCAGGGAAAGCAGCAGACTCAGATGTGGTCACAGGAGATATGATAATGATGCTGGGTAAGATAAGGGAGACATGGCTTCTGAGGTTACTCATGGCAGTATGGAGAGAAAGAGATATTTCTTGCAGTACATCTCAGGAACCAGAAGGTCCATGTCCATGGTGTGTCTTCAGGTCACTGTAGTAGTGTGTGCGCTACATTGCATGTCAGTACAGGGAATCCCAGTAGAAGCAGTAGCTGTAATGGTGAGACAATGCCAGACATCCACTTTATACCGGGGGCCTCATAAGATTTCCCCAGCAAATGGTCCTGGTGGCCTCTATGCAACTGGAGCAGAAAGATTTTATTCTCCTGTTAGCACCATCAGGGCATCCTATATGCACTACTACCTTCTGAAGCCATGGATATTCATCAGTTTTCTTGCCATAGAATAATGGTAGGTGTCTCATCTGGCACTCATTTTCCATTGTGAGAATTTCTGTCCAACATAGAGCAACTCAGTAGTGGGCCAATGGAAGGGTTCAGATTGGATGATGCCATTTTGAACTTGCATAGAAAAAGGATAAAAGGTGTGAAATGTGACAAACACAGTTCATATTAGTGGGAAACAAACCACTGGAACCAGGGAAATGGAAAAGACCAAGAAAAATATACTTCCCTCATGATGTGTAACTCAGACAAAGTATACAGGCGATCATTTAGGTGAATAAAACCAATCCAAACTCAATGAGAGTTAATTTTTTATTGATTAAACGCTTTTGTCTCTTGTAATAAAGAAACCTCTTCAGAATGAAATCCCATTTTTTAACAGATCTTTAGATACCCCTCCATTCACACATCTACCAATGACATTGAAGCAAATGAATTAATAAAAAGTCACTATTTAAAGAGACAACATGCTATCAAGATATAGAATGGCCGCATTGGGCATAGTCAAGTGATAAGCCAACAATGTTTTTGGTAAATTTCACTAATACAACCCACACACACACAAAATATCAAAACTGAAAATACTTAACAAACCTTCGCTTGTGATAAAATATTTTTGTAAAATGTTTTTTACATATATAAAAAACATACATCTAAAATTGGACATGGTCCAATATAAAAAAGATTGAATATATAATATAATATTCTATGTATGTGACTCACACTTCCAAACGTTTCAGCTTTAAAAGACAATTAATTGAATAAGCCTCATTAATGCCAGGAAATCTCATAGCATTGAGTTACAACTGCCATTTTAATTCGCATTTGATCAGTCAGGGTAGAAGACAATGGTACAACCTTGGCTGAGGAGCTTGAATCTAATCCAGTGAACAGTAGAAATATAAACAATTTAAAGAGGAAATTATTTATTACAGCATTCATTTGGACAGTTATGATGTTAGTCTGAAGAAAAATTGGGCTGTTTTTCTTGTGACAACAAAATATTAGATTTAGTAGGTGACTGCCCAATTGTGGTGTATAAAAAGGATAGATCTTTCAAGAATTTGTTGAAGTTTAGGGATCATGAGTGTATTAGGAAGAAGGGTATGTTTAAGTGCTGTCATTGTACCCAGTGCCCTTATACGCTCACTACAGATATTGTGGTAGTGAATGGTGTCAAAATTGAATTGAGGTGTCATTTTATCTGTGAATCTTGCCAAGTTACCTATATAGTTACCTGCATAAAATGTGCACCATTTTATGTTGGAAAGACTATCAGGAAGCTTAAAGACAGTGTATACAAGCACCTTTTGTATGTCATGAAGAACAATGTGATCAACGCACTTGCCAAGCATATTATGGATTCACCTTCTCATTCTTTTAGATTCAGTGTTTTGGAGCAAGTAATAAAAGATGAGAGGGGTGTTATTATGAATAAGCACCTCAAGAAATGCAAATTAAAATGGCAGCTGAAACTCAATGTTATGAGGTTTCCTGATATTAATGAAGCTTGTTCAATTAATTTTCTTTTAAAGTTGAAGCATTTGGTTATATATTCAATATGTTTTTTTATTTGATCATGTAAAATTTTAGATGTATGTTTTTTTTATATATGTAAAACATTTTACAAAAATATTTTATCACAAACAAAGATTTATTAAGTATTTTCAATTTTTATATTTTGTGTGTGTGTGTGTGTATATATATATATATATATATATATATATATATATATATATATATAGTGTTTTTTTTTTGGGAGATCTGTATTAGTGAAATTTACCAAATACATTGTTGGTTTATCAGTTGAATATGCCCATTGGGGCGGTTCTATATCTTGATAGTATGGTGTATCTTTAAATAGTGACTTTTTTATTAATTGTAGCGTTGTCGCCTTACAGTTAGACGTTGCCCGTTCGATTCTCAGTTAGAGTGTCTTCAGTGTAGCGATATGCATGAATGGGAGTTCCTTCATTGAAGATTGTACGTTAGGCCCGGCAAGCCAGTACGTAAAAATCTACTGCCAATCATTAGCGGACCGGAGTTCCGCTGTGGCGACCCCTAACCGGGAAAAAGCCGAAAGACACAAACAAATTGTCGTTGGTGGATGTGTGATGAATGGAGGGGTATTTAAAAATCTGTTAAAATGGAATTTTAGTCTGAAGAAGTTTATTATAACAGACAAAAGTGTTTAATCAATAAAAATTTAACTCTCATTGAGTTTGGATTGGTTTTATTCTTCTAATTTATTGCCTGCATACTTTGAGTTACACACCATAAGGGAAGTATATTTTTCACAGTTCATATTAATGCACATACTTCAGCTACCACAAGTCGGTGCTCTTTGAGAAGCGTAGATAAGACTTTACTTGTCTTCAAATTTAAAACGATTTTTTTTTTTTTGGTTTTGCTTCTTAAGTTGGAATGGGGGGCAGCCTTGGTACCTTCACAGGGTCCCATATGATGTATAGTTCTGATATTGTCCCCATGCAGGAAAGCCCAGTTATGGATGTCCTCCATGCACTTCTCAAAAGTGGTACAGTAGACATACTTTCTAAGAAAAGGGGAGGAGCAAATGAATATAATCCACATACAAGGCTTAACTCATCTCTGTTCTATAAATGGCATTTTCAACTGGAACACTGTGTTTTAGGAAAGGAATAAGAATGCTGCTAAGAGAACTGTATGGAACTGCTTATCACAGAGGCTGTCTTAAAGGAAAAAAATAACAGATCCTGTGATCTGGGTGTCAACAAGCAAAGCATTTAAGGACTGTGGCAAGAAGACCACAGTGTTAACACAGGTGACTGTTCTACTGCCAGTGATGAAAACTGAATGGTAGTGGTCATCTCTGGCCACTAAAGCTCATTCATCACCTTAAGAATAACAGTTTTTCTTCTTTATCAAAGCCTAAAATCAGGCTTACAAAGACAATGAATATTAAACAGGATTTCTGTTAAATGCATATCACTCTGTTAGCAAACATGTAAGTAAAGAGAATGCAGCCAGGTCAGTGTGCATAGGTTCATAGGTGGTTAGTAGGCTATTGACCCAAAGGTCTTTATAGCCTAGCTGTGTGTGTTCAGTATAATACTAGAGAAACCCAATATAAAGGATCTTGCCTAAACTCGAAATCTTAGTTAGCAATGACTGGCCATATCTAGGAGGGTCATAGGTGATATCCCTGGCAGGAATTTAAGGTTTCCCATCCAGTCATCCAGGCAATGCTTAAACATAGTCATAGAGGGGCTTTGTTTGATGTGAACTGGTAGCCTATTCCAGAGGAGTGGAAACCTCTGAGAGACACATCTGTCTCTTTAGCACATCCTATTTATATTGCAGGCCAGATTAAGGTCCCTGGAGTGGGTGACCCTTGTCCCATTTGACTTGCGGATGTCCAGTATTTCCATTAGGTTTGGATCTGAGATTGCTTATGAAGAGCAGTTCCTTTTTGTGGCAGTGCATCATGTTAGATCACCTTAGTGCCACAGTTAAGTATGAGCAGTAGGGGTAAACACTGATGGTGCAAGACCATATCTAGTAGTCATGGTGAGGTCACACAAACAGGTTGACAATATTGTAATTACAGCAATATATGTATGTGTATATATATATATATATATATATATATATATATATATATATATATATATATATATATATATATATAAAGAGAGAGAGAGAGGAGAGACAGTGAGAGGGACAGAGAGAAAGAGAGAGACACAGACAGAAAGGGAAAATAGCACTGATGGCTGAGGGTGGAGCACAGGTTATATTATTGCAACAGAATCCACAGAGATGGACATAAAAAGTGCAAAGGAATTTGCACAGCAAAACATTTTGGAAAGGCAGAACAGAGAAGGTACTATGGCACTATCTGAATGTAGAATAATGTGAAATCTAGACAGGACATGTGAGATACAATAAAATAACATGATTTAATGACCTGCACCAGTCCTGACAATATGATAATCTTTGACTCATCAGTGCAGTCCATGTGTCAGTATATCTACTTTTTCCAAGCAAGGGGAACCACTGCAGCAGTTAGAGTAAAAGCAGCCATGAAACACTATCTTCTTCTTTCGGCCTTTCCCGGTTAGGGGTCGCCACAGTGGATCACCTGTCCGCTAATGATTGGCAGTGGAGTTTTATGATGTTGAGTTGCCAGCCTGGTGCCCAACTTTCCACAGAAGGCACACATACATGCATGCACTCATGTCTAGGGCCAATTAGAGTGTCCAATGCACCTACAGCATGTCTTTGGGATGTGGGAGGAAACCAGAGCACCCGGAAGAAACCCACGCAACCACAGGGAGGACATGCAGACTCCGCACAGAAAGCACCCCAGCCAAAGCCATGGAACACTATAAATCATTGAAATGCAGCACATGTGCAGAATGATGGAAAGTGAAAAAAATAGGCCACAAGGGAATTGAGCCTATTATTTTCAAACTAAAATTATCCATACTGGTGCATTAGCAAGAGGAGCAATTGAAGCTGTGGTTATGGCACACACATATCAGTGAAATGTAGCACATGTGCTGACTACAAACCAAGCATTGTAAAACAGCATAAAACCCCCGAGGGGTTCAAAACCACCAAGTTCATTGACATAGTAAAAATTATTGCATGAGTACACTAAGACACTGAAAGAGTTAGAATAAAGGCACTAACTGTTCCTTATTATAGATTGCTATGCTCAGTGATGCTTAGCCAATTTGCATAACTGATCAGTGCATTCTAAGAAGTTTTCACAATTTTTGCCATAGGATGTGGACTGACATTTTTCTATGTTATACGTGTCCATCAATGTTGCTTTCTGCCAACTGTCATGCAACATATGACCACAGAATGGTTATTTTGAATTATATGTTCTTTGTGGGCATATGTGTGGTGTTTTTCCATGTTTTGACTGTATTATAAGTTAAAAATAGGAGTATAGGGCAGAGATGAAATGGGAAAGCATGCAGAAGTTAGACCACATTGTGAGCAAATAAGGAATGTGCAGGATGGAAATAGCATTGGAGTAGATATTTCTCAGCTTCTTAGCTCAACAGTGGTAGAAGAATCAATAAATAAATGTAGTTAGAAAGTGCCAAACTCCATGGCATAATTTACAGGCTAATGATAGGGATGCTGCTTTTCCAGGAAATCAAACTCCTGATAGGATGGAATGAGGAATATACCTGGACAGAATTGATCCCCTGCCATTGGCACTGATATTCTTTAGACCAGTGCATTACCATGGAATGCCACAGAAAGTAAAATAATGTATATTTACATTATGGAGATGATGATCATGCTATAATTTCAAACGCCCATCAGCAAAGGATGTCGGCCTAGCATCAAATCAAGTCATTGTTATGGTGACAGCACTGTCCTCCCATCTGTGGGATGCGAGTAGCATAGGTGACAGCCTTGGCTGAACTATGCCAGGCATCAGACTTATACTTACTGCCCTGGTATAGTTCTCCTACAGGAGCCTCCTCCTGTTCTGCATATAGAGGATGTCCCAAAAAATATTGGACTCCTCCTCAGCCTACCTCTGCTCTAAAAGGAGCACTACCCTCCCTTCTCCAGCCATAATAGTATCATCTTCAAAGATCTCAGAAAAGATGGCAGGGGATAGGCACCCAGATGACTCCTCATATGTTTCAGTCTCCATCCATCATTGGTTACCTCATATAGTTGATGATGGCAAAATAATAAAATATATGTTATTTAGGGTTACCTTTAGTTAATCGACAGCTCACTCCATCAAAACCAACTTCACCAACATGGGAGAACATTGACAATGGGAAAGCTGATGTTTCCCACATGATGAGTAACAATTTCGCCATCAACCTGAACTTTGCCCCTTATCCCCGCGGCAGTGCGTTCTCGGAGTTGGAATATTTATGAAAGTGGGTGTGGTGGACGAAGCCCCCCACATAGGGGGGTTTGTTTTACTGGTAGTTGTTGAATTTGGGATAGCCAAACGGTTGCTTACCATATGGGAAACACCGTCTCTCTCGTTGTCAGTGTTCTGCCATGTTGGTGAAGTTGGTTTCGATGGAGTGGGCTGTCGATTAACTAAAGGTAACCCGTTATTTATTATTATGGCTTCAGTGGCACTTTAGGGTATGAAACATGGAAGCAGCCTTAGAATAAATGCTCAAGAGTGACTGCATCTTCAGATGTTAATTATGGGATGATGATTCTCTCCACCATAACACAACTGGTTTCCTGTGAGTGCACAGAGCTGGCTGCAGGTGTTCAGGTGTGTGCATAGCATTGTACAGTAATCACAATGTTTATCAGGTTTACTCATTCAGCAAATTTAGTGTTTTAAAAGCAATAAAGTGATTATCTCTAATTAATATAATTATCATGGCTAGCGAGCTGAATTTACATGATATAAGCCCAATCAGAAGCCAAAATCCTTATTACACTGTGGAGGAGAACTACTCTGAGACAGGTTCGAATCCTGTGAACTAATTTTCTGAAAACTTGTTTTCATTGTGAGCCACATATCCTTCATGTATAAGGCAAGTGCTATATTTTGCACAATTAATTCAGATGTATGCTAGCTTTGACTTTTCAAAGACCCTAATGCCTGTTAGACAGTTTGTTTTGCCAGTATTTTTAAGATGTGTGGGGCAAAGCTGTGTTTGGAGGTGCATTACAATGCAGTGCTAGTAGTAGATTATGGTCAGCTGTTAAGGCTGATGGCAGAGCTGGATCATGGTGAAATGGTGCTCTGGACAAGGTAATGGATCAGGCCAACCCATACCTCTCCACAGCAATTCCAGTGTCCTATTATGTGGCTATTTCTCTCTAGTTACATAAACACTGTTCAAACCTCTCAACGTGCAATACATACTATTTTCTGCTTTACTTCTATAATGATTGCAGATGTTTTGATTTAATTTAACACGTTTATCTCAACTTTTATAGCACAAACACTGATACACATTTGCTAAACAGATCAACACAGTCTCACAATGAAAACAGACTTAGCATTAACAATAAACTTCTCTGCCCTTGAAACTCACATTCATTGAAACAGCACTGAAATCCACATTCAAAGAAAGTGCATCTGGCCAGTGGCAGATAACTTTTAACTTAGGGCTGTTTTTAAACCACAGACCTCTTGCACACATCTTTAGGACCATACATACATGCACGTATTATTTGATTCACCTTCTGGATTGTATTAAATTATAGTCCTTATATAATATACGTGTTAGGGTGTGTTTTAAATTTGTAGTTTTGAACATTTTTCCATTAAGCAATGAAACAATAATGTATGAACCAGTAATCACGAAACTGCCCATTTCAGAAAATTTCAACCATAAAAAGCCAGCCAGTTTCTTTCATTACAATCCACCAATATCAGTCAATATGTGCAATCTCTGCAGAAGTAAAAGTCATCTGAATAATTCCACATTAAAGAAATCTGTTACTAATGAAGCGGTTGCTGCTAGCAAACAACTTTATATTTCATTGTTTCATCTACAAATTCAGTACTTGCTGACCTTGAAGAATAAATTGCCTATGTTATATTAAAAAAATGTTAAGCTGGTAATATTGCATTAAGGAATGGATGACAAACCAACAACAGGTTCATAGTTACTAAGCATTGCATCCAAAGGAGGACATACTCAAGACTGCAGCCCCCAACCCCCCAAAGTACGATACAGTATCAATAATCCATCTTTAGAACACACAACCTTCTGCATCAAAAACAAGGATGCTACCTGTTGTGCTACTAGCAATGCTTTTAAATTTTATAGCACAATATTGATGACTATTTGCTAAACAAACAGTTGAACATTGTAAACAGACATTACCTGAGCAGCAGTAAGCAGCTCTTCCCTTGAAACCTCACAGTTCCTAGAAAATGCACTGTAACTTGATTCCTTGAAAATATAGTATATAAATATAGCATCTTGGTAGTTATTGTAGGTGATGCAAGCTCTTGTCTCCTATAACTAAGATATAGGGTTTGTGTCTGATCATTTTACACAGACATACACACACACACAAAAAACACACACAGTTTTGTGGAATAAGCAGGTTCAATCAGAAAACATGTCATCTACTTGTCTGCATTGCACACAGAAGAAGCAAGCAGCTTGAATGTCTTCTTTCATTTACATTCCATGTAGAGAGAGAAAGAAGCAAGCAACAGGTGTGTGTGTGTGTGTGTGTGTGTGTGTGTGTGTGTGTGTGTGTGTGTGTGTGTGTGATGACACACACAGAGATGCAGAGGGTTTTAATGAAATAAATTGAAAAAATAATTAGTCTTCTTTTCTTAAAAGAACGGTCCACCATGTTCTTTTAAGAAAAGAAGACTAATTATTTTTTCCAATTGATGTTGCTGATAGGTGTGCTGTGTCATGTGATGTAATTAGATTGTATGTTTTTATGCTTGTTATATGTAAGACACTGAAACAGGATATTTTTATCCAAAAGCTATGTTGTTTTATTAAAAGTTTTTGACTGTGTGGAGTAGCACTTTTTCTTGCTTGAAGCTGTTTTGGTTTGTGTTCCTCCACTCTACCACTACTTCACCTTTTTTGGACTAGACATACATAAGTGTCAGGTAGACATTAGGCATGATATATGGTCTAGTATAGTGGTCTCATGCTCATGGCCCCTGGAACCTGAAGCAACCCTCAAACCAGTCAATTTATAGATGAGGGAAGTGACTACACTACTTTTCTAGCTACACTCCCTGCATTTCTTTTCATCTTAGGGACTCTGACCCTTGCCTGAGTTTGCTGGTCCTCATACAACACCAGTGGTCATTTGAGTTTGAGACACCTGTTCTAGTAGGATAGGCATATTTTATTATACTATTTTTATGGCCATGTCATAACAAGGCTATTAATTCCTATGTTTTCCATGCCTACACAGCAATGCAAAAAAAAAAGACAGAACTTAAACACTGGGATATGGAATCCTATCCACATCCACTCACAAGCCTAAATTTATGGATACAGAAAATGAGGTCGTACTACAGACCTCTGTCTCTATGGTCAATGTCTCTTCAATACCCATGCCACTGACCAGCCCATCCATAATCGTGCTTCAGCTGATATGGTCATCAATGTAAACTCAGTGGATGATCATCACTGGAGCTATGACACTATCCATTGTCAGTGCATGGATATGATCCATGCTGCCACCCACTGAGCAGGGACCTTGGCACAAGAATGGATGGTAAGTGATGGTAGGTAGCTGAAACCCTTACAGAGATGGAGGAGTTTCTGGTCTCTTTGAAAGGCACTACCATCTCTAAAGGGTTTCACAGTGTGCTGCAGGATTCTGAGGCTGATTTGGACAGGCTCTAGAGAGTATTAACCACATAAGTCCCAGATATGTAGTCCAATTTCATATTATTAGTAGCAAACCCTCCCTAACAATTTTTAGTGTAATGTTCCTTAAATCTGTGTGACTTATGGTGTACAGTTACATCTGAAGAAACAGGTTCCAGGCTCATCTGAATGGAGTATGGTCATGGTTATTATTTTATCAAATTTTCAAATTTCTAAAGCTATCAGTTATATGTGTAGTTGTGATGGTGTGTCCTACTTACACAGTACATATTTTTTTTTTTGGGTACTCACGGGTGAATCTTTCTCTGGCACCAGCACTGTGAAACTGCCCCCTCTTTTGTTGCAAGATCTGTTGCCTCTGATAATGATGGCAGGAATGCGATAGCACAGTAAGTGAGTCCAAGGTGTGTGTGTTGGACAGAGGAAGTGTGACCCTGCAATTCCTACTATCAGTATCAACAAAGTCTTTGTACCTGAGGTTATCCAGAAAACACAACCATCTGAAAATGGACAGGTTGGTGGATGTTGCTCTAGATCAGGAAAGTGTGCTTACCCCATAACAGAAATGCTTGCATCTGTTCCTGGCACATTAGCATGCCTTCCTAAGCAAGGTCTCATAATACACATAAACAGACTTTTTATTTTAATACACTTCAGTAATCACAATCACCCACATTCCTGTGAAAGATATACACTCACACACTCCCTTTCTCACCTGTGCAAATGATGGTAACTGTGCTCACCCTACCATTTGTACAGTGTTACTTGAGTTGCCTATGTCTGATGCACAGCACGCCTATCCTATGCATGGGTAAACACAGTCTGGTGTTTTTTGTATGCATCATTTTAGTGTATGTATCTGATTAGCCCTTGTATAGTTATGTCATAAAATATGTGTAATGTACTGTCTCTTACTAGGCCATGGCATATTATGCCAATTTCCGTTTGGCATGTTCTTCCCCTACTGCTGGCTCTTCCTCTGATTCCTCACCTGTTTCATTTGCTGCTGTTTGTGGTGCCAGGAGCTACAGTCCCTGCATAAGTCCTCCATGCTGTAACTGCTTCCCAAGTATCATATTATGTCACATAGCACAAATGGTCAGTATTTTTTTTTGCCAGAGTCATACTGCAGGGTACCACCAGGCACCACTGGATGTTCCCAGACAGCAAAAGTGTGACTTCAGCAGCCTGCTTCTGTTAGTGCATGATTTTACCCCTGGTCACTTTGATTGTGTGGATTTATGATGGGTGTCATGACCCAGGGTTATAGGGAGTATCCAGCATCACCCATGACATGGCCCAATGAGAAATCACCAGTTTTAAACTAATGATAAAGGTCACAGATGTGCCATATGTGAGAGCCATGAAAACTGCCTGCATGGCCTGCACACATATTGTAGATGACACCTTTTATATTATAGACTACCTGGCAGTTGATGGAGTGATAACTTTTGTGGTTCACATAGTTCCTTCCTAGTTCACCAGGTGTTGTCTTTATTTCAAAGTGGGTACAGTTTATGGCACCTGGAACTTCATGAAAATAGGCTGTGTCACAGAACTCCTACATAGTGTTTGAACTCTCCTGTGAGTTACATGGTAACCAAATATGCTCTTCCACATACTGCAACATGGCATCAAGGAAATGATGCAGTATTTTGATGCAGATGCCTGAGATCCCCTACTATTTCTTCAGTAGGTCACTGAAAGGTTCCTGTAGCTAATAAAGATAAAGCCACACATATCTTAGTGTCTACTGGGATAGATACTGCATGACTCCCAAAGAGTCATAGTCGAGGCCATCACACATCCATGATTTCATGTGTGGTGTCCCTGTCTGTATGTTATGGGTCCACTATGTTGGCATCATTGAGGGTGCGAAGATAGGTGAAGGCTGCCAGCCTAGCTGGATAGAATTTTGTAGATAATTCTGTCATTTGCAAATATTAATGTAAGCCACAGGCTTGTTCTCAAATGTGAAAAGACTGCATTGGATATTGAACTGCAAAAATGTAGCAAGAGTGCACTCTGCTGTAACAAAGATGATAAGTCAATTCTTTGATGTCAAAATTTGGAGCCAATATGTCTAGAGGGAGGCATCCTGCCTATTGTTTTAAAACCAGAGTTAATGGCTAGAATTTGCATGTATAAATGTCCTTTATTGTTCTGGTTTCTGACCAGGTGTAAAGAATGTAAATGTAGTTTCTGTTAGCCTGGGAACACCAGAGAAGTGTGAAGAATGATGTCATGTGAAGCAGTTTTTGTTATCAGTTTAAAGCAAGAGAATCAGAGAGCTCTGAGCATTTTGTCTTGAGAACATCCATCACCAGCACTGCCTGTTTCTATATGTAAGTTATTTAGAACTGTGTTTTCTCTTAGAAATAGCTAAGAATTAGGAAGATTAGACTAAGTGGTTTTTTTTCTGTGTTCATGTAAGAACTTTTCTATGGTGTTATTTTAAATATTTCTCTGTGATCTCTGAACTCTTGAGTAGCACTGTGTATTAAGTATTGTCTTGTGTTTTTATTATTTATTATTAAACATTTTTTAAACCTTTCAACTGTGGCTGTTTTATGTAGAGTTAATTTAAGCTCTAGAGTACATTGCATGTATATAGTGATACTGTACCAAGTCACTCTAATAAGCCTTGACTGTTCAGTCACACTTACCATTTGGATAATAATATTGCACAGTGATAATTGTACACCCTTTCAGAAGGGCCTTTGAGTAGCTGATATAAGTGGGTAGTGGCAGCTGGTACTACCTTTTAGACTAGGCAGAAAAGGGGCACAGCTGGAGAACCTGTGCCAGCCTTCCCCAGGAGTGTCTGTGTGGTTGTATATAACTCTTATCTCAAAGTGTGTGTGTATGTGTCAGCTACTTGAAGCACTGGTTGGACAGAGAGGGTGCTGGAGGTTTTAGCTTGCCCACTAGGCTGAGATCTGGACACTATAGCTGTGCCATAGGGGAGTCTTATTGGGGACCTGGAGAGAAAGGGAGAAACCAGCGCCAGACTGACTGTAATCTCTGTGTGCTCTTAAGGGAAATTGTACTTTACTGTGTGTGTATTTATTATCCTTTCCCTATATGGATGCCCCTCACTGGTGTTAGTGGTGAGGATTGAGGCTCCTTGATTTCTGGGCCAGTGCACGGGCATCTCATATTAATTGGTGGCAGTAGTGGGATATCCACACCACAAATTAATTTGTTGGCAAATACTAATTGGCTTGTAGTGGTGTCGGTAGAGTGAATTCTTGTAGCTTGTGTACAGTGATCACTGAAGGTGTTTTGGACTCTAAATCAGCCATGCAGTAAATACTCAGAGTTCAGATCACAATTGTTTTATTTCTTTTGTTAGCTTAGTCAGGGAGAGCAGGCAGCATGTCGGCAGAGGAGGAGTACAGAAAGCTGACAAGGAGCCAGCTGGTTGAGATGTGCCAGGCTAGGAGACTGGTGCATGGAAACCTGGCTAAGGCAGACATGATTGCAGCTTTGGTCACAGCTGCATCAGAAAACAGGAACCAGGAGGATGATCAGACTGGCAGTGGAGATGTACCACCCTAAGAGAATGGACAACTTAACCTTTCAGCAGTGGATTTCAAATCCATCTGTAGCTAACGAGACTTGAGTTGGAGGCCAGGCATTTGGAAACAGAAGCAGCAGAGAGACTGAGATGTCTGCAGGCTGAGGAGAATAAGAAACTGCTATGCCTGGAAGCTGAGGAATAGGAGATGCAGAGGCAGCATGAGAAGGAGATGCTGACTTTTTGCCAGAGTCCTGGAGGTAATGGGGAAGGGAGTAACTGGACCCCAGAAGCACAAAAGATTAGTACATTTCTTCTGCAGTTTAAAGAGGGGGATAATTTTGATAGTTTCATTCATATGTTTGAGAGGGTATTAAACAGTATGATGTTGACGAAAGACTCTGGGTAAGGTTCCTGACTCCCTTACTCCATGGTAAAGCTGTACCTGTGTTGTCTACACTTGTTGATTGTGAATATTTTGATTATACTGCTGTTAAAAATCGCTTATTAGTATTGTTTAAGCTAACACCTGAACATATAGGGAAAAGTTTTGTGAGCATAGACGCAAAGCAGATGAAAGTGTGTGTGAATATGTTGCTGAACTGAGCATTTATTTTCATAGGTGGGTGTGTGCATGTCAGGTCACCACTTTTGAAGGGCTGACAGACCTTTTGGTGAGGGAACAAGCCCTTAGCACTTTGCCTGAGGACATGAGGATCTGGTTAGCTGATAAACAATGTGCTACTTCAGATGAGTTGAGGAAGATGAGAGATCTATACCTAGCAAGCAGGGCATTCCTGTACAGGAAGGGGACCCCCAGTACTGCTCATGGGTCTAAAGGAACCCATGGTGGACGGCAAAGACTGCCCCAACAGAATCTGCCAGTAGCAGGGGATGCCACTTGTCCAGGTATACGTCCAGGACCTAGGGTTAAATGTTTTGAATGCAACCAGTGGGGCCATGTGGCATACAGATGTCCACAGAGGCAAGGTGGGGAACAAAAGGTGAGAGAGCCAGTGAGTGGGAAAGACAAAATGCCAATAGTAGGTTGTCTTGAAACACCAAGGGTACCAAACTATCATCCTGCAGATGTCCTGATAGGGAAGGATTTGGATGAGCTAGTAGCATGTGCTTATGCAGTTACACGCAGTCAGGCTAAGAGACAAGCATGTGGGTTTGGTAGCCTGGGGGAGACCCAGACAGACTGCATACTTGCAGCCAGGACTGGTGAGCTGGTTACTTCAGGTAGGCAGCTACTCTATAGCAGTGAAACTGAAGGTGAGCCACAGCTGCTTGTGGGTACTGATGTTCCCTTGGACAGAGTGACTGCAAAGGCAGAGGTGAGTAGTAGTACCCAGGCTGACAGTGAGGCACCACTGTCAGAGGATGCCAGACCTGCTGTGGGATGGGAGCTGGGAAGGGTTACAAGGAGAGAGAGATGAGGCAGGCTAAGCTCTCAGACCCTACATTGCAGGGCCTGAGGCAGGTAGCTAGTGAAGCACCTGATTTTCAAGGGAAGGGGGAATCTGTATACTGGGACAAAGGGTTACTGTATAGAGAGTGGACCCCTGTGGGAGGGCTAGAAGATGAGAGGGTACAGCAGTTGGTAGTGCCCAGAGCCTACCATCTGATTCTTCTAGTCATAGCCCATGATATTCCATTTGCAGGTCATATAGGCATAAAACATACAAAGAGACATATTATGCAGAACTTCTATTGGTCTGGAATTTCCAGAGATGCAACAGGGTACTGCAGGACCTGTGAGCAGTGCCAAAAGGTAGGCAAGGCAGGAGACAAGGTGAGATCTACTTTGATGCCTTTTTCCTGTGATTGATGAGCCATTTCAGGGGGTAGCTATGGATATTGTGGGGCCTCTGAGTACCCCAATTTCCACAGGGAGAAAGTATATCCTAGTGGTAGTGGATTATGCTGCACGATACCCTGAGGCAGTGGCTCTGTTCTCCATTGAGGCAGAAAAGGTGTCAAATGCTTTGTTAGAGATTTTCAGCAGGGGAGGTTTCCCCAAAAAAATACTGACTGACAGAGGTGCCAACTTCAAGTCAGACCTGCTGGCTTGCCTGTGAAAGTTCTGTGGGGTGAAGCATCTGAAGACCACCCCCTACCATCTTCAGACTAATGGTCTTGTTGAGAGGTTAAACTCTACAATCAAGTCCATGCTATGGGCATTTGCAGACAAGTTTAAGAGGGAGTGGGACAAATATTTGCCCCATCTGTTCTTTGCTTGCAGAGAGCTTCCCCAGGAATCCACAGGGTTTTCACCCTTTGAGTTGCTGTATGGGCATAGGGTGAGGGGACCTCTAGATTTATTTTGAGATGAGTGGGAAGGTGAGTGTGAACCTCACAAGGAGTCTGTTGTGCCATATGTTCCTGAACCTCAGAACAAGGCTCAGGGAACTCATGGGCTTGTGCCAGGAGAACCTGGCAGAAGCCCAACAACAGAAAAAGGTATGGTATGACAGGAATGCTTGAACTAGAGAGTACACTGTAGGGCAGCAGGTAATGGTTCTCATTCCTGTCAGACACAACAAGCTGCAAGCATCTTGGGAGGGACCCTACAAGGTGGTAAGAAAGTTAAGTGATGTTAACTACATGGTGGAACTGCTAGGCAGGAGGCAGGGGCACAAATTGTACCATGTTAACATGATTAAACCTTACCATGATAGGGAGGCTCTTGTGCTGAGCATTTGCAGTGGATTTCAGGAGGAGCCTGTGGAAGATCTGGTGACTGATCTCCTCAGTGAGGCTCAGACTGACACCTCAGTGGATGGGGTAGCGATGTCCCAGCAGCTATCTCCTACCCAGGTTCGAGAAATTCGAGCAGTGTTACAGGAGTTTGGGGACATGTTCACTGGGAAAACAGGGTGCACCCACCTGGTGCAGCACCAGGTGGATACAGGACCCCAAAGGCCTATTAAACAGGCCCCTTATAGGGTGTCTGAGAGAGTCAAACAGACTCTGAGGGAGGAGCTACAGGAAATGTTGGAACTAGGAGTAATTCAAGAGTCCAACAGTCCCTGGGCCTCCCCAGTGGTGCTGGTGCCAAAGAAGGATGGCAGCACCAGGTTCTGTTTGGACTACAGGAAATTAAATTGTCACACAGAGTCAAATGCTTACCCTATGCCTAGGACAAATGAGGTCCTAGAGCAGCTGGGTGGGGCTATGTATCTTACAACTACTCATCTTACCAAGGTTTATTGGCAGGTGCCCTTGACTCCCAGTGCTAGAGAGAAGTCAGCCTTTCTGACTCCTTTTGGCTTGTATGAGTTCACAAAGATGCTCTTTGGGATACAAAATACCCCAGCAACTTTCAGGAGGCTGGTAGATCATATCCTAGTAGGAACAGGAGGGTTTTCCCCTTGCTTACCTAGATGATATTGCCATCTACAGCCATTCTTGGCAAGAGCACCTTCAACATCTCAGGGAGGTGCTGGGCAGACTACAGAGGGCAGGAGTGACCATTAAGCTGAGCAAATGTCAGGTGGGTATGGCAGAGGTCTCTGCCCTGGGACATAGCATGGGGAGTGGTAAGATCAGGCCAGAACCTGCCAAAGGAGAAGCCATTAAGGCATGGCCTACACCTGTTACCATAAAGCAGGTGAGGGCATTCTTAGGGACAGTAGGGTACTGCAGAAAATTCATCACCAGTTACAGTACCATAGCTGCTCCACTCACAGACTTGACAAGGAAGAACAGAGCCAGCCAGCAAATTGCCAAGTGGCTAAGATGAAGCTTAGGGCTACAAGCATATGATATGTCAGTGCAGCACCACAGTGGGATTAACAATGTCCATGCAGATGAGCTCTCAAGACAGGGAATGGGGTAAGGTATACTCAGATAGACCTAACCCTCTCATGCAAGATTTCTCAAGGGTCACTTGAAAAACTAGCTTGAGTTGTCCGGTGGGGGGATGTGTGAAGATAGGTGAAGGCTGCCAGCCTAGTTGGATAGAATTTTGTAGATAATTCTGTCATTTGTAAATATTAATGTAAGCCACAGGCTTGTTATCTTAAATGTGAAAAGACTGCATTGGATATTGAACTGCAAAAATGTAACAACAGTGCACTCTGCTATAACAAAGCTGATAAGTCAATTCTTTGATGTAAAAATTCGGAGCTGATATGTCTAGAGGGAGACATCCTGCCTATTGTTTTAAGACCAGAGTTAATGGCTAGAATTTGCATGTATAAATGTACTTTATTGCTCTGGTTTCTGACAAGGTGTAAAGAATGTAAATGTAGTTTCTGTTACCCTGGGAACACCAGAGAATTATGCAAAATGATGTCATATGAAGCAGCTTTGTGTTATCAATTTAAAGCAAGAGAATCAGAGAGCTCTGAGCATTTTGTCTTGAGAACATCCAAGATCACCAGCACTGCCTGTTTCTATATGTAAGTTATTTAGAACTGTGTTTTCTCTGAGAAATAGCTAGGGATTAGGAAGATTAGACGGAGTGTTTTTTTTTCTGTGTTGATGTCAGAACTTTTCTACATTATTATTTTAAGTATTTCTCTGGGATCTCTGAACTCTTGAGTAGCACTGTGTAGTAAGAAGTATTGTCTTGTGTTTTTATTATTTATTATTAAATAGTTTTAAACCTTTCAACTGTGGCAGTTTTATGTAGAGTTAATTTAAGCTCTAGAGTACATTGCATATATATAGTGATACTGTGCCAAGTCACTCTAATAAGCCTTGACTGTTCAGTCACACTTACCATTTGGATAATAATATTGCACAGTAATAATTGGACACCCTTTTAGAAGAGCATTTGAGTAGCTGATATTAGTGGGTGGTGGCAGCTGGTACTACCTTTTAGACTGGGCAGAAAACGGGCACAGCTGGAGAACTGTGTGTGTATTTATTAACCTTTCTCTATATGGAGGCCCCTCACTGGTGTTAGTGGTGAGGATTGAGGCTCTTTGATTGCTGGGCAAGTGGATGGGTGTCAAAGAGGGTATGAAATGTTAAGTGTGGTTGGATGACCCGGCACCTCTGGGGACAATGTCATGTACTGTTGGCTGCATTGGCTGCTATACCAGCCACTTGTAGCTACACATTTACACCACTTTACTCTGACTGAACATGAGCATATGATCATGTACAAAACTACACTCGGTGGAGTGTTGCTGTGGGGCATTTAAAGCTGTCTGAATTACCCCACCATGTTTTTTGTTTCCTTAGCATATGCAGCATTTCATATACAGTCATTACCATATAACATGGCCGGCCATGTTATATCAGATGGTAAGGTCTTATAGCTGGGCTTTCTGAATTGCACTCACTCTAGGTGTGGCCACTCTTGCTGCAAATTAGCTTACAAAATTTTCCTGAATATGGGTGATAATGTCTAAAACCAGATACTATATGAAGGTCCAAACATCAAAAAGTTAACTAAGTGAGAAAAGTTTTATGAGTGTTGCTGCAGTGCAATGGATGTGTAGTAAAAAAGATTAAGTTATATTCAGCAGCATAGTAACCTTTTCCCCAGCTTAAAAAAGAAAAAAAAAAACTATTATTCTGATAAGCAGTTAGGTTTATTTTAATTAACATGATGAATTTTGAGTGACTTCTTGAATTGCTTATCATTTTGAATTTTCTGATAGTTTCATCAGTTTTATTAGTGCTGTTCCAGTTAGATGGGGCAATTTTGGAAAACATCCTTTCACAGGAAGAGAATGAAAATGGTGGCCTTAGTAACTAAATACTGTCATTTTTCCTGAGGAAAGATGCTTGGTGTTGTATGTTAAGTTTCTAGTGGAGAGGATTTGTCTATAATGCAGAATTTTGAAAGAAAGAGAATGGACAGCAAAAAAGACTCTCCCCGGGATTCATGAACCTTGCGCCAGGCGCCCGCATAGCGTTGGCGTTATAACGCCAAATATGGCTGCTGAGCGATTCAGGTATGAATGAATTCCACGTGCACTACCGGCGTGCGCCGGACCGTCTCCGCCCCCCGGCGTAGGTATGCAAAACACACTGTGTGCGGTATTGCACCATGCAAATGAGGGCAATAGCGATCCACGGCGGCGCAGGCGTGGCGTAAGAACGGAAATGTAAACCAAAAACGGTTTACATTTACCCAAACATACCGGAGGAGTAACGGAAGGCTGTCAAAGTCAGGTATCATATAGGTGCAATATGCCAATGTGGAAAGGCACCGAGAATGTCCAAAGAAAATATGCACAAAATGTAAAAATGACATAAATGGCACGTCGTAGAAAGAACAGCAGACCCGGGATGTGTGCACAGAAGTTGTAAAGCAATGAAATAATATGATAATGTCCGAAAAGAGCATTAGAACACAAATCAGCTGCACAGCCACCACACACCATAGTATGTATGTAAAGCTGCAACCCCAGCGCAATGGTTGTCAAGGAGTGGAGGCGGTGTCGGCGCCGTAACCAGGTATTAGTAGTCAATTCCATGCAAATGAGGCAGATAATAGTGAATCGCAAAAACGGCGCCAGCGTAAGGATGGAGCAACGGCGTAGCGGTACTACACCGGTGGCCTACACCAGATACATGTCAACCACACAGGGGTGTGCCACCGTAGGAGGAAGGATATTGGAGGACAGCAAATCTGGGCTGTACAATGCACATCACAACATCATGACTGGCGTGTTAGGAAATAGATGCGCTGACAGTACAGAATGCGCGTACAAATGCATGTGCACGAGGATGACTACGTTCCCGAAACCAGTCATGTGACGGCCTCACCGTCAACAACCAGGGATATAGGAAGGTAATGCGGAGAATACGAGGAAATGCGGAAGCAGTGTAAATGTATCCGTAGCGAGCAATTAACACCAATCAATGCAGGAAGGGCAAACGCCGTCAGCTGATAAGTCTGCATGCAGACTCCTGCAGAACGGGAAAGGGGAGGCATTTGAGAGCAAAGATAATAGGGGATGTAGTAGAAATGCAAAGATCAAAGAACCGAAATAGCACAGCCAAGTACAGAGGTAGCATAACTGCAGCTGCAGATAAAATGCATCATATGCCATGTGCCTGCAGGATGCAGCAATGTAAGATGCCAGGCGAAGGCAATGCAGGCAACTGTAATGTAACACTACAGGCAGTACCGTTGCAGCTGCAAGCGTAAAACCACGGAAATAATCCATGGATAGGGACGCACAGACACACCCAATGACCTCACCGGGTATACAGCACAACAGTAATAAATGTGAATGCGCACAACACACAGCGATTTCCCAAACGCCCCATCGTAGGGTGTAAACAGACGGGGAACTTTTAACATGTATATGCTGGGTGCCGCCGTGGCCGTGATGCATAGGTATGTGGCAGAGACAGACGGAGTTGTGGAGGGTGGTGCCGACAACAACCGTAGGCCTCACAGGAGAAGGAGAGTGTTCAGACCAAGGGTGACCTACCAGGGGCTGCGAGACCTGGAGATAGTAGAGCGCTACAGGGTGGACAGGGACACGTTACAGCAAATAGTGGAGCTGTGCCGGCCGCCTGAGAACAAGAGACAACAGAGGGAGCCCATCCCAGTGGACACAAAGGTATGTGTGAGCTTGCGAATACTGGCTACAGGTACCTTTCAAAGGCCCACCGGGGACATAATGGGCATCTCACAGGCATCAGCATCCAGGGTACTACACCAGTTCCTGGATGCCATGTTACCACATGCCCATGAGCACATAAAGTTCCCCACATCTCAGGAGGAGTTGGCTAGCAATATGCCCGCTTCCACCGTGTGGCACAATACCCGGAGGTCCTGGGTGCGATAGACTGTACGCACATAGAAATCAAGTCACCACCTGGGGAGCAGGGTAGACGCTACATAAACCGCAAGGGATACCCCTCCATCAATTGCCAGGTCGTGTGCAATGCGCAGGGCATTATCATGGATGTGTGTGCCGGCAGCCCTGGAAGCTACCACGACTCCCATATCTGGCATGCCTCACAGCTGTACCAGGTATTCGCCAGTGGGGACATCACACAAGGTCACCTTGTGGGGGATGCTGGCTACGCACTGGAGCCGTGGTTGATGACACCCATCAGAAATGCACACACACACATGCAAGAACGCCATAATGAGGCACACGCACAAACGAGAATAATCATAGAGCGTGTGTTCGGGATGTTGAAATCACAGTTCCGGTGCTTGGATACATCCGGTGGAGCCTTGCAGTACTCGCCAGGCACAAGTGCCCACATATTCATAGTATGTTGTATGCTACACAATATGATTCTGCGGAAACAGCTGCTGCAGGGACATAATGCCGGAGGGCCACCAAGTCCGCCACAACTGCCAGGGCAAGCACAGGCACAGGGCGTGCCCTGCCACGGACACCCTGAGCCAGCCCCAGTAGGTAGACAGAGGCGTACCCAATATGCCTACGCCCTGGCAAAGAGGGAACGCATAGCACATACTCTGACAGTGTAGGCCCCATGGACTGACACCTCCTGACCTGCACACACAGTAAAATGGACGCCACACAAACATGTCCGCCCGTAATGTGTACCGTATGTGCGGACGTATGTGTGACTCCAACAAAGGCACCGGCCAAACACTGCACACCCAATAGCCAGCAGAGCATGGAACGCCAACACGTCAACGCACGCCGGTTCAACAGCACACGGCGTAGCCATATGCTGCCACTATCGCCGCAAGTCGACCACACATGTACGCATGTGCATACACAGATACGGAAATACATATCAGTACACATGTAGAAATATATGCGCATACACAGATAGAAAGTACAACAGGGTAATATGGAACCCAGGGATGCAAGTTCACAGATAAGTAAGACGCGAAATCACCACATATTAAACATAGTGACCGACAACCCGATTATCCTGGAGGGTGGGCAGGGCAGGTAACGCCAGCCATGGAAATGTTAACCTGCATCAATACATATCCGCGTGTCGGGATGGTCACCAGTCCACGGTACAGTAACGGGATATGTGTAGGGTCACCACCTGTCCCACGTTGTGAGGACAGTCCACCTTTGGGCAGTTGTGTCCTGCAAAAACATTGACAAAATGGCAAATGTCCTGAGATTGTAGGACAAAACCATTTCCCATAATTACTGTATTAGTTGCACAAAACAGTTATATTGTAGAAGAAACATCTAAATATGATAATAAACAGAATAAGCAACTGTAATGCTACATCGTCGTATTCCGTCAAAAAAGTGAATCGCTGTCCTTTGTACTGGCCGTGGGTGTGTGTTGGCATGCAAAATCAGACGTTTCTACTAAAATTTCCCACATTGGCCATTTGAAAAGGTGGCAACCCTACATATGTGCGTGTCATATCCATAGGACATGAGTGCGGAGATACACGCCGCCACCGGCGATGCGCCCAACGTAGGTATTCTGTTCAACCCTCGCTGCGAAAGGCGAAACCATACCAGTGAAGTGCGACATTATGAGGAACGCACTCATTCGGGGTGTAAAACAGTTCATGTTCCTCGCAGTACCTACAAGTTCCACATTGAAAATGTCTCTCAAACATCCATTGTTAGGAATGTATATAAATGACATCCTGGTAAATAGAATGTACTCATAGTAAGTCAGTAAAGGTTCTTCACTGTAAGTAAATCAGCATATCATAATCAACCTATGACCTACTTAGCTGAAGTTGTCACTATGCCATTACTATGTGTTCCACATTATGCCCATGTGTTTCACATTACTACTGTGTGTGTTCCCCACTCCGACAATAGAAGGTTGACAGCCATGGCGGCAATATGTGTATGTGTGAGGTGAGGTTGTCGTGTGTTCCGCTGTGTGTGTGTAATGTGTGTGCCAGTGTAAACTGTGTATGAAGGTGACATGTCACAGGCGGAGTGTAATAACAGGCGAGGCATACAGTACAGGAACCATAGGCGTATGTACAGCAGTACCCACAAAGTAGTACTGGCATCTCCTCAGTGGCTATGCACGTGGTGGCGTAAAATGATGCAAGGCGCAAATGTCCCAAAGTGTACCACAGGGCCATAGCAAACCGGAGATGCAAAGGACGCATGTACAAACCACGACCGTAGGTATGGCGGCCATAACGTAGACTCCACACGGTCTGTTGGCAACGCGTTACACAGCATCAGGCATGTACGAAAATACGAATGTGCCATCCGGCACCGATCGTGAACACTACGGTCCGGTAAATACCACGGTGTGTTCCACGACCGTGACGTAAGCAAGCGGCACACGAATAGGAGGCTACCGGTAGCATACAGTCCGCCCCAAGTATAGGACCACAATCACCGTAACTATCAGCGACAAAGTGCCAATGGATGGTAGGCACGGACGGACATGCGCAGATATATAACCGATGTGAAGGCAGAATACGTGCAGGAAGCACACATGCAGGCGATACCGACAGCAGAGCAGGCGACATCAACAAAACAAACATTCCCGGAACAACAGACAGGTAACCCGCAGCTCCCCAAGCAGGGATGGAGCACACACACAAGCACATCTGGTATGTGTAAATGCAAGACTCACACCCGTACCGTCACCCACATCCGCAGATATACCCCATTGCACATATCAAAGGGATAACAGCTAAAACCGTAGCAAACACATACAGGCAGTGAATGACAGCGGCATACCCACAACAAGCTCATGGGGAACACTAGCAGCGGCTGATGCATCCATGCATTCGCTATGTACAGGAAAATAACAGCCATGTAACACATTTGAATGCACAACGCCATCGACAGACGCCGCCAGGACACGGGGACCCACATGTCGAACACAATACCATACCCAACACACACAATCCACGGCTAACACCACAGCGAAATGTACCCGACACCACACATAGCGGATGCAGTCACACAAACATGATACAATACATACCATCCTCACTAAGGTATTGCAAATAACCAACGGCCACACGAGGAAAGAACCATGGCCTAGTGCCGACGCCGTGAACGAAAGGAAGGGGATCACCGCTGATATGCGCATAAGTACACAACGAGGAAGAGCTGTTGGACTGATTAACCTACATGGATCAGGCGACGAGGAATATAAGGAAGACGCCCTGGATATCCAAACCGTATGTTCATACCGAACCCATACGAACTCGAGAAACAGAATCAAGGGAATTGAGTCGAACGCAGAACAAAAGGCGGAAAGGTATGTCGAACCCACGAATTGTACTGGTGTGTAGCATACGTATGATGAACCTGTACAGTATGTGAACGGTGTGTGTAGGTAAAGATACCTGTCCATCAGGCAGAGACCGGCGAAGGTTGGATATGTAATGCTAAAACGCGCAGCATACCAACAACTGTGGAGAACGTGTGCACAGCAGTGGGACAACATGTAAACACCGGGATAACCCCAGGGCCGGCTTGCCACCCTTTCAAAAGGCCAAAGTGGGAAACCGTCGGGACACACTTCAGATGTTACAGGTGGACACATACCCATGGTCAGTACAAAGGTTAGAACTCTACTCTTTTGCATAAAGAAAGGTGTATTCTTGTAGCAGTTCAGTTGCTTATTGTGTGTCTTGTAACAGTTAGGAATGTACATACATAAATAAGTATGTTATGCAACTCTTACATAAGAATGGGATATAGTGATGTCCCACAATCTCAGGACATTTGCCATTAGTGATAAAGTTTGTCAGGACACAACTGCCCAAGGAGGGACTGTCCCTTGCAAAGTGGCACAGGTGATAACCCTACCCCAGGTCTGCCATAGGGGTTGCAAACACAGAACAATGCCACCACCCACGCCGATGCTGGCAGTGGATATCCAACACTGAAGTGCCACAGCAGGGATAGGACATTTATGTATAGTGTCACAGCACACATGTGCATGGGCATATACCGTCGATGTCATACGGAATGTGCGCACGACGTGCACCTATCCCACGCAGTAGGGGCGACTATGTCAAGTATGTGTAATGCAAAGCTGGCATGATGGATATGTTCAGAGATCATAGACAGTATCACAGGCATAGCATGCATGATGGAACGATGGGCTAATGTTACATACATACACAAGATATGTATGGCCTGCACATATGGGACAATGTAGTAGCAGAATAGGTACCCGAAATGGAGGTACCAGCAAGTGACCATGTCCAAACGTACCATAGCAGGTGCAATGTGTGCCACAATGATGTCCAGCAGTGCCGTGTGTAAACACATGTGCAATGTACACAGTACTGATACCCCCCCCCCATGGTAGTGTCCACTGAACGGCAGAACTGGATGTCAACTGTCATGTCTATACAGTACATCCGCTGTGGTGGTACCATGGGTCTGTGTCACCCTACCAGCAAGGCAGCTATGACACGACTAGTGACACAGTGTGCCCCTGTGGGATGTGCACAGGACCTATGTCCCACAGCATGGTGTGTGTCCAGTCTGTGGATGTCACACAGACGCCCAGGCTGAGCAATGTGGCATGTGTGCACACATGCAGGACTGCTCCTCCCCCCCTGCCCACAGCAAACGCCATGTAGGAGTACTACATGCATCAGTACTGTGGAGAACATGGGCCATGGCAGAGTACATTACACCCCTGTGTTAGTGGCATCTAGGTGAGCACAGATGTGTTACATGACTGTCATTTGCATATGTAAACTGTCTGAGCTGGGTAGAGAGCACAGCATGACTATACTGACACATGTAACGTTGTATCCATTGTGTAAGGTACACCACACATGTGTTATTGTAACATGGCCTGCGTGTACATGTGTGTATGGCACAGGTACAAGGGCACCCAAGGTATCAGCTACACATACGGTCCAGAAATGTGTAGTCCTGCACATGTGTACCCACACTATGGTGTAATATGGCAACCACAGCACCATGTGGGCCATGTGTGTGTACATCAACCATGTACAACGTGATATGCCTGTATAGGGACAGTATCCATGTGATACACACCGCATGACTGTCAGTATGCAAAGGTGATGTGTATGCACTATGTGTGATGTAACTGATGCAATGATATCTACATGATATATCTGCCACACTGACACCTGTATGGGTGTCAGCAACATGAGTAGGATGAGCTAGAATGCTGCCAGGTATGTAGAAGTGGTATATGTAGGCATGTACAGTACTGTGTGACAGTAGGTAGTGTACGTATGCAAATACTGAGCATGAGGGGCCACATGTCTGAGGAACGTGCAATGCCACACGTCCCTGACATGTTGTAGTTAGCATGACATGCCTGCACCACTGTGTGAACTGTACAGAAGGCACATGGCGTAACATGCCGATACATAGGGTGCGATGTGATGCTGGATGTGTACACTGTCAATAGCATAGAGTGGAATGGTGCTGAAGGGCAAAGAGCAGATCATGTCTGATGTGATACCCTCTGTACCACCCCAACCACCCATGCAATAATATGACAGGTGGCCAGCATGGGATGTGGTGTTCCGTGGCACAGAAGCCCAACAAGGGTGCCAGGAAAGGCATGCAGGTAGTCAATGAGTGTGTGAAGCATGTATGTCAAGATGTGGCCCAGTGCCATACTGAATGGCCCAGTCATGGGTGTAGAGATGCAGCCCCATACGTGCAATGCAGTACCATCCATGTGTAGTGTGATAGATGTGGTAGTGTGGTGGTCATGGTGCACAACGTACATGAATGGGCTAGCAGTCACTGATGTGTGCTGCTGCAGAGACATGTAACAGCCAGGTTGTCGGGATACAACAACTACGGTGGTTGGAGGTGACATTGGGACTGTGTTCCCAGACATAACATGTGCATGCCAGTACTATGTATGTGTCCACAGGGTTAATACAATGTCCAGCCAAGGATTGGAACCCTGTAGTGAGTGAGAGTGTGTATTGTTGGTAGGTACCCCATTGGCAGGCAGGATGCCAGCAACATCTGTGTCGCCAATGCCTGCATGACCGTGGTATGCTGCATTGAATGTGGATGTAGTCAAACAGCAGAGACATACCACCACACTGCGTGAGGGCCCACACTGCAATGTCTGGCAGTCATGTGTAGGTAGCTAGCTGTGGAGTATGTCATGCACCAGCAGGACACACCATGACTGTCAAGTGACACACAACACACAGGTGAACAAAACTACCGTGCAACAGCCTGCACATGTGCCCATATAGCACGTGTGCATGGAACAGGAATACCACTGTGGCGTCTGTGAAAATGCCAGCACCACCATGTCTCAGTGTGGAATAGCATGGTCCCTACCAGTGTGTACATGTAGCAGAAGTGCACTGTGATCACTGTTGGCATAGGCACATAGACTGTCCATTGGACGTGGTGCCATGCCCTCAACAACCTCTGTCAGTGGATGTCAGTAATACCGGCTGTAGTGTGTATGTACCATGCATGCTGCTATGGTTGTGTGCTTAGGGTGTGGCTAGCAGGGATGGTAAGCATGGATGTTCAGCAAACAGAGGGAGGAGGTGTGTAGGCCTAGCATACAGACACATGTAGGTTTGGTGCATGCTGAGGGTAGTGTAGGTATGGTATGTGTCGTGTAATGTGTCACCCAGCTATGTGTACTGCATGGCCAAGCATGTGGGTGCGTGGGAGTCCATACTAGGGAAGGTCGTGTTGCTGGCAATATATAGCAGTAGCAACTGTCCCAGGTGCAATGTACAGCATGCCACCCTGACTGGCATGTAACCTGTGGTGTACAGTGTCTGCACTGTCGCGTGTCACAATGTGCGTGGCCACAAACATGGGTATCTGAACATGGACCACCTATGATGCAATGTGTCATGGGAAAATACAGTATGTGTGTAAATCACGGTGCGGTGTGGGAACCACCCACCTGTGTGTGTTGCAGTCCAGGTATGTGACTGGGAGGTATGATCTGTGTACAATCTGGACTGGCAGGTGTGGCGTGTAGGGCATGGAGGCAGGTCCCAGGCACTGTAGATAAGTGACATGTGTGCTGTACTGTGTGTGCAGTGCTACTGTACAGCACAGTGGAGGGTGTAAGCATTGTCACACATCACTGCATGCTGTGCCTACCTGTGACAGCCCTGCCAGAGACAGACATGTGACACTGCTGCACAGGCAGCATAGCATGAGAAGATGTACATGTGGGCTGCACACCTTAGCCAGATGTCCACACGTCATGTGTGCCACGGTAGTGTGGTTCAACACGACTATCAGACTGGACAGACAGCACATGCCTGCATAACAACAGTATGACCATAGTCAACAGTCCCAGTGACAGAGTAGGCCAATGTAGACTATCCCTGCATGCAGACCAGTGGCTACTGGACACCTGGCTAGACACACACCTGGACGGTTAATTCACCATTGAGCCATCACATGTCCACGTCCATGTGGGCTGTACAATGTCATCACAGGGTGGTCACAATAGCAGGTGGCAAGGCAGACACGGTGTACCAGGTGATGCGTCATGTGTGCATATGTTGAGTAGCACAGCCGTTCACATGTCCGCAACATACTGGTGCACGGTGTATACTGTTACATGATGAATGTAACTGCACTGTCACCCACTACAGGGCCAGCTGGCACAGGTGTGTTGTGACTGGTGTAACCCATGTTTGCACAGGATACACACTGCTGCTGTAGGCAGCCATGCTGGTGGCCACCAGTGATATATGCAGTGGTCATACAAGCATACCGTACACAGTGTTCAGGCAGGAATGTAAATTGTCGTGGACGATGTGCTGCTATGTGAATGTGGGTGTTTGTTGTGAATGTCACACATCCAGGAGACACCATCTGGTGCAGTCATGGTTGTCAACACCGGTACACACATCCACAGCAGTCAGAACCCAGTCCCGACAATGTGTGTCAGTCACCCTTGTACTGTGTGACACATGTGCACATGGCGGAACACCTCCCACTGTCATCTAAGCTGGCTACATGATGGCTGGAATGTGCTGTAGAAATGTACAATGCTGGTAGCCCAATGAAGTACCTGGAATCAGACACAGTACACTATGTCAGCCATGTAAACCATGCACAACAATGACTGCCCAACAGACACAAACAATGCATTGACACATGGAACGTGTGCTAATGACAACCCCACCGAGGTATGTTGCACATATAGATGTACAAATGTCATCTATGGCCATAGCATGGATGCAGACACACATACTCCACAGGTAGTACCATGTGATGTAGGTAGGGGGCATTGCTGGTGTATATGTCACAGTAGATGTACACAGACATGTCCTGCATAGCCGTCATGTAGGGGTAGCTGTGGTATGTCACTACTGGACATGCCCACACACATTACCATGTCCCGCAGGAGATGTGTTAGGTGTGTACCACATGTGACATGCTGACAACAATCTGCGATGTGTATGGCTGCCGGTGTACCTGTGTGACAATGTCCGTGATGGGTGCAAAGGCACATAGTATTGTATTGTATGCACACAAGCCCCACATAGCTGCATAGCCTGAACAGACAGTACAAGGAGTGTGTGGGATGATAGCAACCCACAGGTGGAGATGGGTATGGACGGCGGGCCACAACCACATGTGTGTGTACGGTGTTCACGTCCATGACACATGAGCATCTGAGAGGCTAGCGTCACAGTTGTACAGTGTCGCATGTACATATGTTCAGCAACATCTCTGTATGTCCCACCACTGGCCTGTGGACCGATGGACAACAACCAAATGTGCAGGTATGAGATGTGCACAGCACATCACAGATGCCTACCGTAGAACAGGCCTACCATGTAGACATGTGCACAGTAGGTCTGCGCCACCTGCAGTCAAACACGTTAGGTGCCAAACCACACCAATAGTCCGGCCAATGACACAGATGGGCGTGCATGCCTCTGTGTATGTATGTCTGTGAATGGCTCCGGCATAGCAATATAGCCGTGTCACCATTGTGAACAACAATATGAATGGGTTGTATGTGTGAGGGTGCATCACATGTGTATGGTCAGATCGACGATACCATCAGTGGGCCTGCTATGTGAACATCCATGTCCCCATACATGGATACCTCTGCTGAGGCCAACACCACATTCACACAGGGAGGGATGGCGGTGTGTAGTGCAGCAGCAGACATGTGGGTGGCAGCGGGCAATGTATGCACACATATGTGTCACCCACATCAGTTCAGGCGGATATCCATGTGCATGGGATAGTGGTGTGTGTACACATACAGCACTGTGTCGATCAACATCCCAGCACACAGCACCTGCCAGGGCTACAGTGTACGCATGGATGTGTGATACCTGCATGCACCACACACACCCTCAACAAGCAGCGTACAGCATACCCCGCTGGAGGCCAGTGTCCACACCATGGTGATAAACATATTGAATATCCAGATTCACACAGCTATGACCAAAGCAATGGACAGCCACCCTGCCAATACCGGCAGCCCCTGGGTGGGTCACACCCATTGCCATGTATGATGCATACCCTGCCATATCATGCAGAGATGACCAGCAAGGCAGCATGAGCTATCGCAGTTCCACATGGTGCAATGGACAAAAGGCACTCTCACTATCAACCATACACAGTAGTAATGTGGTGGCGATGCACCCTGTCATGTTACAGGTGCTGTGTGATGCTCTGCACAATGTGTGCGTGTACATGCTATGCATGGCCTGTCCTGCTAATGTGTCATGGTTACACATTGCTCCATGTCTATCACATACGTAACACAGGTGAGCTGGGGCAAGTTGTCCAGCACCGGTACAGTGCTGTGTGGAAGTACATGGCACAACACATGCATGTGCAGGTGTCCATGTGTATGTGTACAGTGCCGCTGCTGACGTTCACAATGGACACAGACGTGATGTGTACTGACATATACACAGCGTACAGGTGAACAGTAGCACAGACGTCACATGGGGACATATGCCAACTGATACGGACATAGGGGCAGCCAGGTACACATGTCCATGGCAGGCTAACATCTACATGGTGCGTGCACAGTGTGATGGGGTGGCACACAGATATGATGTGACACCCAGTGCTCAATGGTGTGAAGCCACAACATCGGCTGTGTCACCCCCACGATGCCCTTCACAGATCACTGTGCAGATGTCGTACATGTCATAGCAATGTATTTCCAACAGTATGCCAGCACAGCAGTGTGAATGTGACCTGCCACCATCATTATGTCTTCCAGATAATGCCACGTTCCCGGCTACCACCATTTAGTCGTCAGGAGGAGGGGGTCATCATACCATACCTCCAGAGTAACTACAATGCCCTGTTCAGCCATGTCCCACAGCAGGCACAAGAACGGCAGGAGATGTGGGAGGAGTTGTGCAGGAGGGTGAACAGCGTGGGCGGAACCAACCGCACATACCAACAAATCCGCAGGCACTGCACAGACCTGATCCGGCATGCAAGACAGCGTGCCGCTGCAATCGCCAGGCAACAACGTGGGACAGGTGGTGGGCCACCAACACAGCCCCACTCACAGCTACGGAGGAGCTCCTGGTCAGTCTGGGGACACCCACGGAACAACATGCACAACCACTTGCGTCCATCGTGGAGGTGGGTGTCACCCAAGCTATGAGCCTGGAGCCGCATGGTAAGTCAGTGTTGCATGTATGTATGATAGGCGTCGTGGGTGTGGGTGTCATAGTACAACACATGATATAGCAATACATGCCAGGTATATGGCCACACAAGATGCAAACCATTGTATGCTATGTTGTGTTAGCAGACATGTGCATAGCACATGCAACCACACACATGCATGATGTGTCATGCACAGTGCTGACCGTGGAGATAGTAATGGCTAATGTGTATACCTTTGTGTAATGCCTTTACAGGTACGTCTGGCGTGTCGCAAGGACAAGGGTCTGTTGCAGGTAAGTCTGTTGCCAGTCAAATGCATGTTCTGCTGTATTGATATTCCCCATGTGTCTAGGCATGACATGCTCACCTGTGTGTGCCCCCGTCACGGTATACAGCTCGCACCACCTGACATACACACCACCCATGTACAGTAGATACACCCATTACCGTAGAGTGGTATGACACCACACAACCAATTGGTGTGTTACGTGCATTCAGCTATGCATACAATGGTGTAGGTGTTACACAATGGCTGCATGTGTAGTATGCATTGGAATGCCAGTGCAGTATGGACACAGTACCACAGAGTGAGCTGTGATCTGGCCAGAGCACAGGTGTTACCAATGTGACCCATGCCCCTGCATCGGTTGCACACGTTGTGACATGGCGCATGCCATGTCCCATGCACGATGTATGTCTGTCTGCAGCATTGTCACACCATGATATGACCTATGCACAACATAGCAGACATACACACTGTCAGCATATCCGTAGAGAATGTGACACGTCACACTAGTATGGGTGTATGTCACATGGGCCACCACAGGGCCGTGTGCACAATGTCTACCACACACAATTGTCAATGAGTCAGACAGACAAGGCCATGGTGGATACCTACAGGCATGTTGCCACACAGCACATCCACAGTGGGTACTCACCATTGCACCCTGTACACACATAGTGGGTTCATCAATGTAGTGGACCCCCTGGACATCTGCTGTAGTACACCAGTGACATGAAATCCCTCTCCCCAGCTACTACAGGTGCCTCCAATGTCCACCATATATGTGCTGCTGAGCAGCTGAACTGACTTACAGACATGGCAATGTAATGCGTCCAGGTCACGCATCGCACAGACACATAGCTGTGTCCTGCTACTGTGCAGTGGCACAGAGCCTGCACCACACACCGTACAGCTACGCACACAGCTCACAGCAAACGTACCTGCACAGACATCACTGTTACACATACATTGTATCTGTACACTGTACACATAACACTGCACCATGACAGCCATCGTGATGTGGTGCATGCGGTGGGACACCATCCTCACATGTCCACATGATACCGCACATGTTTGCGGTGTACATTACATAGTGTTGGCAGCCATGTGTACTCTCAACCTGCCCGCGCCACACGGTGTATCACGCTGATGCATGCAAACTACCATGAATGTGTGTACTGCATGCCTACTAAATGACACCTGCCTGTTGTACTGTCCCCACCAGGGCAGTGTACATACTGCCACTATGAATGTCTGGTCTGCATTCACTGGTCTGTGTTGTGTGAATGCTGCATGCCACCTGCATTATCAAATGCATGCTGTGTGTGTGTGTGTGTCTGTGTGTGTGTGTGTGTGTGTGTGTGTGTGTGTGTGTGTGTGTGTGTGTGTGTGTGTGTGTGTGTGTGTGTGTGTGTGTGTGTGTGTGTGTGTGTGTGTGTGTGTGTGTCTGTATTGTAACCGATGGTATGTCTTTGTATTGACAGGTGCTGTAGGTGCGTTCCCCTCCTGCGGTCAATCTGATGCTAGTGTCCACACAGATACTAGTGGTGATGACCATGTGCATGAGGCACAGGCAGGGTCGTCACAGGCAGAGACTGTGCCAGTGGAGAACATTACACATACGTCCCTTTCATCCCTGCACACGGTTCAGATGCCGACACATACCCTGACACCGATGCCCATAGATGATGGTCAGTCAGCGTCTGTTGTCCCCGAGCAGGAATGTGTGGTGGCTGCAGAAGGTGTGGGTACACACGATGTTGCCAGTGTAAGGACTGGTGCAGTGCCACGCAGGCATGTGGCAGGTGCTGCCCGTGGGGAGCACCGCTAGACATACACCTGCCGTACAGGGTGCAGCAGCTGGTATAACCAGACGCATGTTCCAGACTGTAATGGCGGCGCAGGCACGTGCCGAACGGCAGAACCAGGAGGGGCAGAGGCTGCAGAGGTCCGCAATCCGTACCCTAAATGACAGCATCCAGGCATTGGCGAATGCACAACAGCATCTTGCCGATGTTCTGGATAGGAGATTGGGCGACATGGCTGGTCTCCTCGACCGAGGCTTGGCCATCCTTGAGCGTGCGCAGTCCGTGCAGGAACACCAGGTAGGGGTGAGGCATAGGGCACGTGGGCGTGTGCCAGCAACACCACCTGCTGCAGGTCAGCGTGTGCGTGCCACCTCCCATGCCCACACAGACAGTGATGGTAGCAGTAGCACTGCAGCTGCTACTACACCATCCACACCAGGACAGAGCAGGCCACATGGACGTGGCCCTGGACGGCCCCGTCGTGGGCATGTTTCCAGCGGACATGTGACATCGGAGAGTGGACAGTCTGTACCTCCACCCGGTCGTGCCCGTGCGACCCCAGGCAGGGGGTCACTTCGCCGCCGGCAGACACAGTGAGCCGTAACACCTGCACTGTACAGTCAGGGGCTGCCAAGCATACCCCGTGTAGGCATCACAGATGACTGAACTGTGTACACACACACCCACACACAGCAGACACAACTGTAGGGCTCCACCACACCCACATGCATTCTACATAGTCATGCCCACTCAATGCACTGGCCCTTACACACACACATGATGTCATCCATTGGTACAGCCCATGCCTGTGGCACATATCACCCTGTGCATATGATTAAGTCTCTGCCGCATAACTGTGAGCCACACCAGCAATGCACGGTTAAGCTAACATATTATGATGCACAGGGTGGACACGATAGTGAGAGGTGTACGTGATACCTGTGTCCGCATGGTGCGTGCTGTGTATGTTGTGGTGTGTGTGTATGGCTGGTGACAGGTGTGTATGTGATGTGTGTTGTGCACGGACATCATGCAGCAGACATACCATGCAGGACAGGTGCAGCATTCATTGATATGTGTACACAGTATGTGTGGTGGTTACATGTGTAGCACCATGTCGGTGCAGTTAACCCGTTTGATACTGATGGTGTACTGCGTGCCTACTGGGAGCACTGTAATTAGTTCCCCACGTAGTGGGGTACCCACAGGCATGTCTGGCAAAATCAGCATAGCACAGTTACCCACATCCGCATGGACCCCTACATAGGTACATAGGCACACATGAACGTAACAGGATATGTGCCCTACGACATGTGTGGACCTAGCATGACTGTGTGTGGCATCTAACACCCCTCAGGATGGGGATGCCATATCCATCAGTCCCCAGTCCCTGGTCTAGCAGTGACACACAGAGGTTGACTGGCGCATAACTATAGTCACACATCCACACGTCAGTAGCAGTCCTGGACAAAGGCAGTCAGGGCCTTTCCTTCACATGGCCTGGCACTCCTCCCCGTGTCGTACTGTGTGTCTGGCCGTTACCCTGTTCCCCCAGCACGTCCCACTCATCTGTGGGTTGAGGTGTCTGACAGTCGCTTCTGTGCCCGTGTTCGCATGGGGCCTGGGAGGTGGAATGTGCCCATGTCACCCAGGTCAGACATGGCTGTGTATGTCGGGCACAGATCACCACGGATCAGCTGTGCTGTGCAGATCCACAGCCAGTGTCCCCTTGGCCGTGCACCATGTGACACATGTCCTAGCACCGTCATCCCCGTCTTGTGGAACGTTTGCGGTCCTTCCGAGTGCTGCAGGCGTCAGGTTAGCTACAGGCCACATGTGCCATTGTACACAGTCATTGCACTGCTGTGTGATGTGTACAGCGGTACAATGAACACCCCTGATGTGGTTGCCATTCCATCCAGACCAGGAGGCCACAATGGAATGTCTTCACACCCACATTGCCATTGTGTGTGTTGACAGAGGTTGCCAACAGGTGTGGTAGCCATCACCCTGAACATGTCCACCACCTTTAATGGCGTACCACCTACATGTGACATTGGGACGAACATGTTCTTCACACTGGGTAGGGCTGCACCTTCTCTGGCATCTGGTAGCTGGCCATGGCTCTGGCACCAGTCAGCCATGTCTATGACGCCCTAGGTGGATGTACGTGTAACATGGGGTGCTGGGTATGTCGGCCTGTGCGTAGTCATCTGCATACCTTGTCTGCTACAATCCCCCTATGATTGCATGCACATTGGAAGGTCGGATGCCATATGGCAGGGTGCACAGGAGTGAGCCCTGTGGGCCTCCACTGGGTCCAGATATGAGTGTGACAAAGCACCTTCAGCACCAACCCTGTGTGGTGTGACCTCCAACCTGTGTGAGAAGCATCGGGTGACATATGTCCCCACATGTATGCTGGCGAGCCTTTACATGGGTCCCATGTGTAGTGTGCTCTGAACGCTCCCACCAGGTCATGGTACTGTGTGCAAACCCACACATCCCCATCAATGGCCTTGGTGAACACTCCAGACTGGACGAGCAGGTTCGGGAGGCAGGATCCGACCTTGACTATGTAGTTGTGGGTATGTTCGGTATTGGCTGTACACGCTGTCTGTAACCATGACCACCTGTATGGACCTCCACACAGCTTTGCAGACAACACTTGTCAAGCGTATAGGGTGTGGCTGTTGACAGTCCATAGGAGCACTACCCTGGCATAGTGGGACCACAGATGCCATATGGCATCCATTGGGGACATAGCCCATAGTAAGGCTAACATGACACAGTGGCGCATGTGTGGGCCGAGGGCCTTAAATAGGATGGGTAGCACACAGCCAGGAAAACCATCGGTGCCCATTGCTGACGTGTCAAACGCCATAGAGATATGGGATCACCCCAGGCCATATGACATGTTTGGGAGGATACACTCTGGTGGGATGGATATGTTCCCTGTTGGGGGATGTATGCATGGATCATGTCCTGTGGTATGCAGACAATGTGTGTGGGGGCAGTGACTGTAGTACCATTCTGGAACACTAGCATGCAGGTGTGTGTGGCCCCAAATATGTCCTTACCACAGTTAGGGAAGGCCCTGTGCTTGTCTCATGTGCCCTGTGCAGTACCACTCCCACGGGCGGACCTGGATGTTGGTATGTGGGGCCGTATGGTGACGCCGGTATGAATGGGTGATGGTTTCCATGGTACTGTCATTGCCCTGCCATGTAGTAGCTCCAACTGTTGATGTACAGGTAGTCAGTGGCTGCGGTCCACCACACCATGTGCCTACCTGTGGTGGACAAGGGCCTGATGTCATCATGTTTGCCTGTCGCAGACATGCATGTGGGTGGTCGTGGAAGGCATTGGTAGGCGTTTTCGGTCTGGCCTCTGTTCAACATTGGCATGGAGGACATGTAGGGTACCACACCGGTCATATGATGTGTGTGGTTTCCTGTGGAGAGGTCATCACTGAGGTCCCCCATGCTGGTGTTGGTTACAGTGAGTGGATGACCAGTGGATCCACTATACGGTCTTGCATCACCATTGAGGGCTGTACATCCTGTGTGGGGCATATCCTCACCATGCGTGATGGGCAGAACTGTCAGACATCCCCCCCCCTGGTATGTATGGTGCATGGCTGTTTAACAGTGGCCAGGTGTGTGAACACCTGGGACTGCTGGCGTACTGTGTTGTGCCATGGGTAATGTTCCCAGGCTATGTATGGGTGGTTCATGTCACCCAAACGGTGCTGTTGTGAGAGCATGCCCACTCACCAGTGTCCTCAGGACATCTGTGAAGGTATCCTGTGTATGTGAGGGTTGTCTGTAGCATGCAACAAACTGTAGGCCAGTCCTACACATGGTTAATTGCACCTACATATTCCCCCAGCAACAACAACGTCTGTGGCATGACCGGGTTACTGTTGTGTGGCCGGAAACACAGGATGGTCCGCATTCCGCCACCCATGCCGTCGCACCATGTGTATGCATGTCTGATCTGTGCCGACTCTAAGTGTCTGAGCATGCCCAGTAGGCAGCTGTGTAGATAGACACACAGCACAGTGCACACCGCAGCTGTCTGCAGTAATACCCCGGGTGCATGCCTCTATCCCCTACGCAACGGCCACGTCTGTGGCATGGCCAGGTTTCTGTTGTGTGGCTGGACACACACGACGGTCCACATTACGCCACCCATGCCGTCGCAACATGTGTATGCATGTCTGCCCTGTGCCGAGTCTAAGTGTCTGAGCATGCCCAGTATGCAGTGATGTACTGATCAGTAGTTACTTGTTATTCTGGACTGCAGCACTAACGTGTTAGTGTACGGCGACCTTGGGATGGTAACAGACTGCGTGACTGCGCACTCTGTCCGAACACCCGAGCGGGCGCATTGCCTTTGCAAATGATACCACTCACGTAGGGGTATGCCTCCTGACAGCGCTCTGCTCAGTAAACTCGGTAGCGTTCTGTAAATGCTTCATACTGTAGTGTGTTCATGTAGATAGGCGTAGGTTCGTCCCCCGTCCTTTCCGTGTGTGTGTGTGTGTGTGTGTGTGTGTGTCTCTGTGTGTGTGTGTGTTTCCAGCTGCGTCTGCGACTGAATATGCTTTTAGACGCTCCGCAACACATGACTTGGCTATTGCCACCTATTGTCTTCGGCTGGCGCCAGCAGCCTACAAGTATGCCTGTGACAGCGCTCTGTCTAGCAAACTCGGTAGCGCGTTCTGTAAATGCTTCATACTGTAGTGAGTTCATGTAGATAGGCGTAGGTTCGACTCCCGGCCCTTCCGTGTGTGTGTGTGTGTGTGTCTCTGTGTGTGTGTGTGTTTCCAGCTGCGTCTGCGACTGAATATGCTTTTAGACGCTCCACAACACATGCCTTGGCTATTGCCACCTATTGTCTTCTTGGCTGGCGTCAGCAGCCTACAAGTATGCCTGTGACAGCGTTCTGTTTAGCAAACTCGGTAGCGTTCTGTAAATGCTTCATACAGTAGTGTGTTCATGTAGATAGTCGTGGGTTCGTACCCCGTCCCTTCCGTGTGTGTGTGTGTTTCCAGCTGTCTCTGCGACTGATTATGCTTTTAGACGCTCCGCAACACATGCCTTGGCTATTGCCAACTATTGTCTTGCGGGTGATGTCAGCAGCCTACAAGTATGCCTGTGACAGCGCTCTGTTTAGCAAACTCGGTAGCGCATTCTGTAAATGCTTCATACTGTAGTGAGTTCATGTAGATAGGCGTAGGTTCGACTCCCGGCCCTTCCGTGTGTGTGTGTGTGTGTGTGTGTCTCTGTGTGTGTGTGTGTTTCCAGCTGCGTCTGCGACTGAATATGCTTTTAGACGCTCCGCAACACATGCCTTGGCTATTGCCACCTATTGTCTTACGCCTGACGTCAGCAGCCTACAAGTATGCCTGTGACAGCGTTCTGTTTAGCAAACTCGGTAGCGCGTTCTGTAAATGCTTCATACAGTAGTGTGTTCATGTAGATAGTTGTGGGTTCGTACCCCGTCCCTTCCGTGTGTGTGTGTGTTTCCAGCTGTCTCTGCGACTGATTATGCTTTTAGACGCTCCGCAACACATGCCTTGGCTATTGCCAACTATTGTCTTGCGGGTGATGTCAGCAGCCTACAAGTATGCCTGTGACAGCGCTCTGTTTAGCAAACTCGGTAGCGCGTTCTGTAAATGCTTCATACTGTAGTGAGTTCATGTAGATAGGCGTAGGTTCGACTCCCGGCCCTTCCGTGTGTGTGTGTGTGTGTGTGTGTCTCTGTGTGTGTGTGTGTGTTTCCAGCTGCGTCTGCGACTGAATATGCTTTTAGACGCTCCGCAACACATGCCTTGGCTATTGCCACCTATTGTCTTGCGGCTGACGTCAGCAGCCTACAAGTATGCCTGTGACAGCGCTCTGTTTAGCAAACTCGGTAGCGCGTTCTGTAAATGCTTCATACTGTAGTGAGTTCATGTAGATAGGCGTAGGTTCGACTCCCGGCCCTTCCATGTGTGTGTGTGTGTTTCCAGCTGCCTCTGCGGATACACATACTATTATACGCTTCGCAACACATACCTTGCCTATTGCCAGCTATTGTTTTGCGGGTGATGTCACCAGCCTAGAAGTATGCCTCTAACAGCGCTGTGCTCAGTAAACTCGGTAGCGCGTTCTGTAAATGCTTCATACTGTAGTGAGTTCATGTAGATAGGCGTAGGTTCGACTCCCGGCCCTTCCATGTGTGTGTGTGTGTGTGTGTTTCCAGCTGCCTCTGCGGATACACATACTATTATACGCTTCGCAACACATACCTTGCCTATTGCCAGCTATTGTTTTGCGGGTGATGTCACCAGCCTAGAAGTATGCCTCTGACAGCGCTGTGCTCAGTAAACTCGGTAGCGTTCTGTAAATGCTTCATACTGTAGTGAGTTCATGTAGATAGGCGTAGGTTCGACTCCCGGCCCTTGCGTGTGTTTGTGTGTGTGTGTTTTTGCAGCTGCCTCTGCGGATGTACATGCTTTTAGACGCTTCGCAACACATACCTTGCCTACCAGCGGCCATTCCTGTACGGTTGTTGTCACCCACCTGTACATGTGCCTCTGCTGGTGGTGTGCTCGGTGGTCCACGTAGCGCATACCATACCTGTGTTGTACGTTTGTGCGGTTGGGTATGTGGGTGTGTGGTCAATCACCATGCGTGCCACATGTGTGTGTGTGTCCATGCTCCCAGCTGCATGGGTTCATACGGTATGGCTTTGAGGTTTACGCGGAACACCCATATCCTGGCGCCATCCTTGTGTTTGTGGATGGTGGGACGCAGATCGTGTACTGCTTGTGTGCTTCTTCTGGTCGGCGACCTCCGTAGCGTGTTCTCCACGTGTACCCTACTATGGTGTTGTGGGTTGCTGCTGTGTACATTACACTCACGGGCCTGCCGGATGTGCTCGTGTGTACCTCTTTCTTTGTATATCTATGTACCTATGTTGTGGCCTCAGTGATGCTCTCCCATGGACAGCCGTCTTCCCCATGTATCGCATATTTGCACGGCTGACACATATAACTGTGGTACTTTGCATATCCACACATTGTCCATGCACTGTCCGTATTCCAGAACACCTCATAGACATCGCTGGATTACATGGCAGACAGCTATCCTTGCTGTCCTTACACTTTACCCATACATGACATACACCTTGTGTGTACTTGCCTATTTATGGTGTGTGTATGTCTATGTGTGCTGTATGCATGGCCGTGTGTGTGTCCCACTATAGCCATGTGTGCAGCTGTTGCCACTATGGGTATCCTTGTGGCCCGCTGTCACATGTGCACGTCTGCACATACCTGCAGACTGTACTACCCCTGCGACGGCAGCGGCCTTAGATCGGCCGGTGCCCTAGGCTGTGGGGCTACATGGCACACGCCAGCACAACACATGGTGCACCCATCTTGATATACCTACGTGACACGCCTACTAGACAGGTGGCCCTACTAGGGCAGCGGCCTGGGCAGCCGCAGGATTGGCGTATGCCTACGGCCGGCTATGGGCACATCACAAGGCACACGTCTACAGTCGGTGTTTTACGACGTCTAGGGTATTACACCACAGGAGGGACCTCCACAGCTATGCTGAAGAATGCGTATGTAGATAGATTAGTAGGTGGAGGTTTGGCCACACACCAGGGCTGACCGATGGATAACTGTTGAGGCATCCTTTGTGAAGCAGGTGGAGCAAACACCCGTAACGGGAATGTAGTGTAGATGCAGATGTAGGGTTAACATACATTTGTCTACTCTGTCAGTTCTGTACCATTGTATTACAGTGATATGCTATGCATATCTTCCATATACATTGTTAGGTCTCTGATTGTTGAGGGGTCGGCATAGTACAATATCATGTATCACGTGTGTTCATAGGATGCCTTCTGAATTGTTGACAAGCGTGTGTGTCGTTAGCAGTCGTCTGTGCTTTCTATGCTGTGGCTACATGTTCATTGTTCGCATAGAAAGTGACAAATGGAAGTGTCTGGTGGATACTTAAAGCCTGGATGCTCCCATGTTATGTGTACGTCTGACCGGGCCTACGGGTGATAGCGCATACATGTCTATGAAGAACCTTTGGATACCATGTGTGACCTGCCGTGCACGAAATGTTTACGTTGACTGTTCCATCTACCTATGTGTGACATGGTTTGTGGCCATAGGGTGCCAGCGGGTCTGTATTGTTGAGCAGGTGTTTTCCATGGTCAATTGACATCAATCCTATTAATCCACTGAAGGATGTCTTTCATTGGTGGGAACGCCATGGTTCAACCATCGTATGTCTTTCCCAGCTGACGTTGATATTGTGCCATTGGTATGGTTCTACAGGTCACCCATCTGTTCTGCTGTATGGAAGCGTGCGATCCCCATTAATGTGCTGGCGGATTAAGTGCCGTATACTCCGGTATCTGCCCAGCGGTCTGGCTTTGTATGGGGAGTGTCTACTGTAGTCCCTATCTGTATTTCCTGGGTTATGCCTTGTAACAGCTGTGGGATTCCCCCAGGTTTGCAGCTATGGGTGCCATCTTGGCCGTTCGTTTGTCCATCTATGGGAACTGCCTACTGGACACTAGTATAGGGCTGTACACATTACACAGCTGCATTCTGCATTTTCCGCCCGATGATTGCCATTATTAGTGCGAGTAACATATGCCATGCCCGTCCCTCACACGGGCGGGACAACGAATCATCTGCCAATCCACACCGAGACCCATTTTTGCATACCCACGATCCCATGTCTGCAACACTCGACAGTACCCATTGCACATCCTTCATGTGTGCGGGAATGGGATGTGAACGCACGTCTATTGACACGACGAGCTGGGGAGTCCTATTCATATGTCCTGCATTTCATGGACACTTGTCATCACCCTTGTACACGCTTGTGGTGCCCATATCTACCTGTGCCGTAGTCACGGCTGTCACTTCTTCTGGTTCGCACGATAGCAGCCTGTCGCCAACACCTATGGACAAATATGTGGGTCCTACTATAGACACCGATGTGCATATGTAAAGTGTAGAACATGTTGGACCGTGTCCATTCGGCCAGTGGTTTTGACTGCCGCTGTATGTTCCCCAGTCGCGGATGTCTGTTTGCCTACCCATGTTATGTAGTGCTACGGAACCCGTGTCCTTCCACAATTAACCCATATGGTGTTACTGTAGTCCTGCAGGTTGGCAACTGCTTTAAGTAATCCTCAGAGGTCCCATTGTGAACTATCCGCCACTGTATTGCCATAATAACACAGCCGGTACATGTAGAACCTATTTATTCATGACAGGATGTTCTTTATGAGTGGGAACGCCATACTTTAAGCATGCTATGACCTTCCTAGTTGCCGTTGTTGGAGTGCCATTAATATGTGTTCCACAGGCCGCCCGTATGTTCCGCGGAGTGGAAGCGGGTGATCCCCATACACTTGCTAGCAGCTTGGTTGCTGTGTACGCCGGGATTCGCACGGCTGGATGGATGTCTATGGAGTGTGTCTACTGTTGTTTCCAGCTGTATTTCCTGTGTTATGCCTTGCTACAGCTGTGTTATTTCACCAGGTTTGCTATTCTGGGTGCCATCTTGTCCGTACGTTTGTCCAGCCTTGGGAAATGCCTACTGGACACTGGTGTATGGCTGTACCCATTTCACACCTGCATGTTGCATTCTCTCGTGGATGATTGCCATTATTGGTGGGGGGTAAGCCATGTTCTGTACCCACATCCCTCCCACGGGGCGGGACAATGGATCCTCTGCCAATCATCTCCGACACCCATTTCTGCATACCCAAGATGCCATGGCTGCAACCCTCGACAGTAGCCATTGCAAATCCTCCATGTGTGCGGAATGGGATGTGGACGCACATGTGGACTCGACAATCTGTGGATGTCTGTGCATATGTCCCTCATTTCATGGACAGGTGTCATCAACCTTGAACACGCTGGCGGTGCATTTCTGCTGCTGTGCCGTAGTCACGGCTGTAGTTCATCTGGGTCTCCTCGCAAAAGGAGAAATTTTTGGGTCCTACAATGGACACAAATGTGCATATGTAAAATGTAGAACATGTTGGACTGTGTCCATCTGGCCAGTGGTTGTGACCGCTGCTGTATGTTCCCCAATCGCGGATGTGTGTTTGACTACACATATTATGTTGTGCTACTCTGAAACCCGTGCCCTACTACGATTAACCCAAATGGTAATGATGTCATGCTGCAGGTTGGCAACTGCTTTAAGTAATCCTCAAAGGCCCAGTAGGACGTATACGCCACTGTATTGTCAATATAACACAGCCGGAACATGTATACCCTATTTATTCATTTAAGGATGTTCGTTATATGCGGGAACGCCAGTGTTGAAACATCCTATGACCTTCCTAGTTGAAGTTGTTTGTGTGCCATTAGTATATGTTCCACAGGTCGCCCATTTGTTCCGCAGTATGGAAGCGAGTGATCCTCATGTTGTTGATGGCAGATCCAGTGCCATGTACGCCGGTATTCGCACGGCAGTCTGTCTTTGTATGGGGAGTGTGTACTGTAGTCCCTATCTGTATTTCCTGTGTTATGCCTTACTGCAGCTGTGTAATTCCATCAGGTTTCCAGTTATAGGTGCCATCTCGGTCGTACACTTGTCCATCCATGGGAATTGCCTACTGGACACTGATATAGGGCTGTACAACACTCACACCTGCTTTTACCATTATCCGGTGGATGCTTTGCATCATTAGTGGGGAGTAAGGCACGTGCTATACCCGCATCCCTCCCACGGGGCGTGACAACGGATTATCTGCCAAACAACACCGAGCCCCATATTTGCATACCCAGGATCCCATGGCTGCAACCCTCCACGGTACCCATTACACATCCTTCATGTGTGCGGGACTGGGATGTGGACGCACTTCTATGGACACGACAATCTGGGGATTTCTGTTCATATGTCCTGCATTTCATGGACAGTTGTCCCCAACGTTAAACACGCTGGTGGTGCATATGTCTAGCGGTGCCGTAGTCACGGTATGTACTCGGATTGGCTTTTCTGGCATACTGGCAAAACAGTCAGAATTGTTGGAGTCCTACAATGGACACCGATGTGCATTTGTAAAGTGTAGAACGTGTTTGACTGTTCCCATCTGGCCAGTGGTATTGACTGCCGCTGTATGTTCCCCAGTCGTGGATGTCTGCTTGACTACCCATCGTTTGTATGACATGGCCTATCTATATCCACGTGCTAGTATGCGTAAATACAGCAAACCTTGCGTCCTGCCCATCTTCATAAACGACATTATGGAACATATATCGGCTGAAACAGACACTGTCAAATACGATAGACTCCACAGTGAAAGGATACTGAGCTGTCTCAACTACTAACATGGGGCACCGTCGGAGTACGGATGTCATGACATAGCCGTCCTAATTCACTTCCTTCAGGGTCGGTTTAAAGCGAATTAATCAATAAACCTGCTCATAGTTAGGTGGACAGTGCTCCAAGTCTTGATTATAACGTGACATATACATATCAGTGTTGCATGCCTTACTTCATGGAAACAATAATACGGCGACAATGTGTTAATATATCTACAATATTGGTAAATACAATCAGTATCCGGACACATAGTTGATAATTGGTGAGAGTGCACCTTAGGATGTAGTGTGTTGATCAGGTTATTGTATATCGATGTGTATATTAGTAGCATTACGATAACAAAGCATGGAATCAATAGGTACTATTTAAGCATATATTTCACAATTGTGAATGTAAACGTGTGGAGGAGACATCCGTATCCTTCCCTGGTTCCACTGGATCACACACGCACACTCGCATGTCCGGATTGTGTGTTACGCGCACGCGCATGCATATCCGTATTCCGTTATATATGTTTACAGTGTCTGTGTGGTTACGTGTTTTGCGTTACTTGTGACTATTCGGTAACATTTGCCTGATCCGGTTGACGGACGTGTGCAGAAAGCACTTACAGCTTTATATATGTAACGGTCTTTGCAGCATGGACGCTTTACGTACACGTGCACATCTATATGTTCTATAGTCATGATTCCAACGTGACTGCAGTCACGTTTGAGACTTACTGTGACCAGTGCACGTTAGCTGTTCGTTGTCATTAATATGCATACCCGTGGTACCTATGTACATTTGCATATCACCCCCCCCGCACACACGCACGTCACAGGCATCCATTCCCCTGCTGGGAAAGGTGCGGTACTGCATGTTGAACATTCCTAATTCCCCCTCGCTCATGGCCCAGGATGCATATGTCGTCACCACAGGGCTGTTCAGATGACAGCTGCTTATATCCCATATGCATACAGGCCTTCGATTGTCAGGGTGTTGCTGTGGTGCTTTGGGTTTGGTCTTGTCCGCCCACTGTACGGGACCGCCCTGACCCTGTACGAATGTTAGATGAGTCACATGGGCACGTTTTGTCTGTGTCCATGGTACTATGTCACGGCCCCCCCCCCCAATTAGTCTTAACCGTGTGCGCCGAATGTCCGGTGTATCCGTTGTAGATCTCGTTATACTAATTGCACACGGTCTGATCGAAGTAACCTACTGCCATTACTAACCCTCCGTATGTATGGGCTGTGTCGCAATATTACAAGGGTTTAACATTGCGTGACGTTCACTGAGCCACAGACATGTCCGTTGCTTTTTTTGGCCCGGTACGCTGTGCTACACACATTTAACATGGCGTAACAGGTTGAACAGCTCAGACACGAGGACATCGGGTTGTCCGTCGTTGTCTATTATTGAATGTCTCTGTGGAGTTTGTTTCACAAAGCGACACATTGTCGGCATTGTTAACGGACATCTCGCGCAGTGCGTCCGCACCGACGCGGGTGACGTATGTCTGCCTTTGGCTGGCGAACAGGCATTATGCTGTGCCATTCTGTCTGGGGATATATGGTTTCCTTCCTTACGTAGATGATGTGCCATACTAGCAATGACCCTAGGGATGACGCGAGGCTAGGTGTGGGTACTGCTGTATTACCCACGAGAAGAGTGGCCTTAGGGTAAGTGGTGACCTAGGCAGAGGTTGGCACCGATCGTCACCCGCTACCCCCTCCTGGTCTACCTACACCAAATAGAGTCTGGAAAGGTGCCCGAGTATAGCAACACCCTAGACGGCTACCTACTTGGCCTATGCCTAAGGCCGGCTATGTGTGTGGTCCCTTGGGCATCGGACTCGAACGTGGCACGTCTGCCGTTGGTATGTCCAGCATTACCCACATCCAGCCCCAAGGCAGTTAACACAACATCCATGGGTCCACATGGTGTCCCAGCTGTGCACTCCGGGAACTCTATGGGGAATTTAACCCACACTGGACAGCTGTGTAATCCTAGCCTCACCTCAGGATATGTACCTGAGTAGTAGCACAGGGCGACTGTAGTCACACTCCACATAGATGGTGCCTCCACTGACCCTGGGTATTACCATACCATTAGTTTGACAAGCCTTATCTGCAAAGCCATGGAGATGGATCATAATGGGACACATAGATGAGGACATAGGGGACCCGCATACTTTGGATACAACCCAGTTTAGCTTGGTCATAGTCAGATCATGCCCTTTACACGTGTTTCACTTTGTAGAATCAGTCACCAAGGCCATTGCTGAGGGTAAACCAGTCCATACAGCCTACCTCAACCCGGCAGAGGCCGTCGACACAATACCCCCCTCGGGTATACTTGATAAACCCGTCATCTTGAATGTAAGTCCATACATCGCCCTATGGGTTGCAAACGGGCTAGGTCACAGAACACACATGGCCATAGTTGCTGGCGCCATGTCATACTCACAGCCAGTCACAGGTGGTGTCCCATGGGGCTCAGTCCTGGGTCCACTATTTCCAGCATCTACGTTTCCAATGTACACGCACACAGAGGGGGGTTATGGGTGACAATGTTTGCATACGACTGCAAACCGGATGCCAAGGTCAGACACACATCTGACACAGATATCCTTCAGGAGTGCCTCACAGATGTGGATAAGTGGTACCAGAGACATGTCCTACAGCTAAATGCCAGGAAATGCATAGGCATACCCTTCGGGATGAACAAGGTTACCCAGAGCTACCATATAGGTGGCAGTCCACTGAACACGGAGGGGGTTACCAGTGATCTGGGGACACGTGTTGTTGTTAACCGTTCGTTAGACACACATGTTGCTAACATAGTTGGGTAGACCTTCCACATTGGCCACATCATCATGAAGGGATTCACATCTAGATCAGGGGAGGCCATTGTCCCCTTGTACTCATCACTCAATAGACCTATGATTGGGTACAATGCCCGTTCAGAATGTATCTGACCCAACACCTGCAGCAGCTGGAAAGGCACCAACAGTTCTTCGACAAACGGATGCAGGGTCTCAGGTATATGTGTTATACTGACCGACTGAAAGGATTCCAGCTGTATACAGTTGCATACCACTTGCCCAGAGGTGACCCGTGCCTGGCATGCACGGCTAGGTCGAACCCAGATCTGATGACTATGCTTCACGTAAATAAGGTAGATCCCTCAGAACCACAAGGGCAGCTGACGTACACCTTGACACTGTCATTAATCGAACGTGTTGTTGGGACGGATTCATCACCCAGACACTCACTATGCTGTGGAACGACATCCCAGTACATGTAAGGGCAAGCACCTCGCTGGCCTTCTGTTAGTATTTACACATGGATGTCTGCATTGATTTATTTCTGTAACCTTGTAAATGAATGTTACATTAGCACATTGTGAATCTTTACATTTCGTTGGTCTATTTTACAGTACTCATATTCATACGGTTTATGTGTATATATTATGGTTCATTCATATTACTAGGTGTCTGCAGTTCTGTTAATATATTGGCACAATCCGTAGGACATATACATGTAGCTTACACAGTCAGACATTTGGAAAACATTTTATGTTGGTTCATGTTTCATATATGTACATATATTTCCATTTTCCGATGAATACTGTACCTTTCGGAGCAATGTCTGTTGTCCTCACTGTGTGGGATGTGTAACCCAAGTAAGGTTTGTTCGCTTGTCTGCCTTTAAGGCATGTAATTAGTACCTAGCACATCTAATGTACCAACCAATTAATGCTTGTAAATTTAGTAGGTTGGACTACATTGTATGTAGTCTGAATAAGTCTGCTTATGAAGCAGACGGAGTGCTCCAATACACTATGGTGACTGCCTTTAATTCTTGGTGTGCTCTGGTTGGTCACTGACGGTCCCTACAGTACCTCGTCTTTGCTTTGGACTTCATCGGCTGGTTGTCTGTGTTTCTTGTATGGAGAATGTCAACTGTAGTCCCTATGTGTATGAGTTGTGTAATGCTTTACTACGGCAGTGTAATTCCACCGGGTTTGCATTTATGTGTGCCATCTTAGTCATACGCTTGTCCATCCATGTGAATTGCCTACTATACACTGGTATGGGGCTGTACACATTTCACACCTGCATTTTGCATTCCCCGGAGTATGGTGTGCATTATTAGCGATGAGTGACGCATGTGCTACGCACACGTCCCTCCCACGGGGCGGGACAAAGGATTGCCTGCGAAACAACACCGAGGCCTGATTCTACATACCCAGACTCCCTTGACTGCAACAGTGGACAGTACCCATTACACATCCTTCATGTGTGCTGCAGTGTGATGTGGACGCAGCTGTATGGACCCGATACCCTGGGTATTTCTGTGCATGTGTGCTGCAGTTCATGGACAGCTATCATCAACATTGAACACGCTTGCGTGCCTATGTGTACCTGTGACGTGGTGACGACAATTAGATCACATGAGTAATGCAGGAAGCTAGCAGGCATGCTCTGAACAGAATTTTTGGGTCCTACAATGGACACCGATGTGCATTTGTCAAGTTAGATGTTGCTGGACTGTGTCCACCTGCCCAGTGCTTTTCACTGCTGGTGTATGTTCCCCAATCGCGGATGTCTGTTTGACTACCCATTCCACATGGTGCTACATAACCGCTGCGTTAGTACTGTGAACAAATGACATACATCCAAAGATGGTGGTTACCAACTGCTTCATATAAACCTCAGACATCCCAATGGGACATATCCGTCACTATATTTCCAATATAACACCACCAGAACATGTTGCTTACCTATGCATTCATGTAACCATGTTGTCTTCGTAGGTGGGAATGCCATAGTTTACACATCCTACGTGACGTTGTGTGTGTGCCATTAGTATGTGTTCCACAGGTCGCACATCTGTTCCGCTGTATGGTAGCGGGTGCTCCTCAGTCTGTTGCTGGCAGATTGAGTGCTGTGTACGCCGGTGTTGGCACGACAGTCCGGCTCTGTATGTGGAATGTCAACTGTGGTCCCTATGTGTATTTCCTGTGTCATGCCTTACCGCGGCTATGTCATTTCCCGGGTTTGCAGTTGTGGGTGCCATCCTGGCCATACGGGTGTCCATCCATGACAATTGCCTACTGGACACTAGTATAGGGCTGTACACATTCCACACCTACATTTAGCATTCTCCGGAGTATGTTTTGCATTATTAGCGGGAGTAAGGCAGGTGCTACGCACATCCCTCCCACAGGGCGGGAGGAAGGATTGCCTGCGAAACAACACCGAGCACAGAGTCTACATACCCAGAATCCCTTGACCGCGACAATTGACAGTACCCATTACACATCCGTCCTGTGCGGAAGTGTGATGTGGATGCAGTGCTATGGACCCGGTACCCTGTGTAATTCTGTGCATCTGTGCTGCATTACATGGACAGCTATCAGCAACATTAAACACGTTTGCGGTGCATATGTGTACCTGTGACATCAATGAGTTCACTTAAGTGTTGAAAGAATGCGGCATTCCTGTCTTTAGACAAATTTTTGGGTCCTACATTGGACACCACTGTGCATATGTAAAGTGTAGAGCTTGTCGGACTGTGTCCTTGTGAGAAGTGGGTTTCACTGAGACTGTGTGTTCAGGAATCGCAGATGTCTGTTGGACTACCCATTCCACATGGTGCTACATAACCAGGTGATGTAGTACTGTGGACAAATTACATACATCCAACGATGCTGGTTAGCAAATACTCAATTTAAACCGCAGACGTCCCAATGGGACATATCCGTCACTGTATTTCCACTATAACACCACCAGAACATGTTGCTTACCTATGCATTCATTTAACCATGTTGTCTTCATAGGTGGGAAAGCCATAGTTTACAAATCCTACTTGACGTTGTGTGTGTGCCATTAGTATGTGTTCCACAGGTCGCACATCTGTTACGCTGTACGGTAGCGGGTGCTCCTCAGTCTGTTGCTGGCAGATTGAGTGCTGTGTACGCCGGTGTTGGCACGACGGTCCTGCTTTGTATGTGGAATGTCAACTGTAGTCCCTATGTGTATTTCCTGTGTTATGCCTTCCCGGCTATGTCATTTACCCGTGTCTGCAGTTGTGGGTGCCATTCTGGCCATACGGGTGTCCATCCATGACAATTGCCTACTGGACACTACTATAGGGCTGTACACATTCCACACCTACATTTAGCATTCTCCGGAGTATGGTTTGCATTATTAGCGGAGAGTAAGGCAGGTGCTACGCAGAAATCCCTCCCACAGGGCGGGTAGAATGATTGCCTGCGAAACAACACCGAGCACAGAGTCTACATACCCAGAATCCCTTGACCGCAACAATTGCCAGTACCCATTACACATCCGTCATGTGTGCGGAAGTGTGATGTGGATGCAGTTCTATGGACCCGGTACCCTGGGTATTTCTGTGCATCTGTGCTGCATTACATGGAGAGCTATCAGCAACATTAAACACGCTTGCGGTGCATATGTGTACCTGTGACTACAATGAGTTCCATTAGGTGATTAAAGAAGGCGGAAGAGCTGTCTTTAGACAAAGTTTTGGGTCCTACAATGGACACCACTGTGCATATGTAAAGTGTAGAGCTTGACGGACTGTGTCCTTGTGAGCATTGGATTTCACTGATACTGTGTGTTCAGGTATCGCGGATGTCTGTTTGACTACCCATTCCACATGGTGCTACATAACCAGCTGATTTACTACTGTGAACAATTGACATACATCCAAAGATGCTGGTTACCAACTGCTTCATATAAACCGCAGACATCCCAATGGGACATATCCGTCACTGTATTTCCAATATAACACCACCGGAACATGTTGCTTACCTATGCATTCATTTAACCATGTTGTCTTCATAGGTGGGAATGCCATAGCTTACATATCCTACTTGACGTTGTGTGTGTGCCATTAGTATGTGTTCCACAGGTCGTACATCTGTTCCGCTGTACGGTAGCGGGTGCTCCTCAGTCTGTTGCTGGCAGACTGAGTGCTGTGTACGCCAGTGTTGGCACGAGAGTCCGGCTCTGTATGTGGAATGTCAACTGTGGTCCCTATGTGTATTTCCTGTGTCATGCCTTACCGCGGCTATGTCATTTACCCGGGTTTGCAGTTGTGGGTGCCATCCTGGACATACGGGTGTCCATCCATGACAATTGCCTACTGGACACTACTATAGGGCTGTACACATTCCACACCTACATTTAGCATTCTCCGGAGTATGGTTTGCATTATTAGCGGAGAGTAAGGCAGGTGCTACGCAGAAATCCCTCCCACAGGGCGGGTAGAATGATTGCCTGCGAAACAACACCGAGCACAGAGTCTACATACCCAGAATCCCTTGACCGCAACAATTGCCAGTACCCATTACACATCCGTCATGTGTGCGGAAGTGTGATGTGGATGCAGTTCTATGGACCCGGTACCCTGGGTATTTCTGTGCATCTGTGCTGCATTACATGGAGAGCTATCAGCAACATTAAACACGCTTGCGGTGCATATGTGTACCTGTGACTACAATGAGTTCCGTTAGGTGATTAAAGAAGGCGGAAGAGCTGTCTTTAGACAAATTTTTGGGTCCTACAATGGACACCACTGTGCATATGTAAAGTGTAGAGCTTGACGGACTGTGTCCTTGTGAGCATTGGATTTCACTGATACTGTGTGTTCAGGTATCGCGGATGTCTGTTTGACTACCCATTCCACATGGTGCTACATAACCAGCTGATTTACTACTGTGAACAATTGACATACATCCAAAGATGCTGGTTACCAACTGCTTCATATAAACCGCAGACATCCCAATGGGACATATCCGTCACTGTATTTCCAATATAACACCACCAGAACATGTTGCTTACCTATGCATTCATTTAACCATGTTGTCTTCATAGGTGGGAATGCCATAGCTTACATATCCTACTTGACGTTGTGTGTGTGCCATTAGTATGTGTTCCACAGGTCGTACATCTGTTCCGCTGTACGATAGCGGGTGCTCCTCAGTCTGTTGTTGGAAGTCTGAGTGCTGTGTACGCCGGTGTTGGCACGAGTCCGGCTCTGTATGTGGAATGTCAACTGTGGTCCCTATGTGTATTTCCTGTGTCATGCCTTACCGCTGCTATGTCATTTATCCGGGTTTGCAGTTGTGGGTGCCATCCTGGACATACGGGTGTCCATCCATGACAATTGCCTACTGGACACTACTATAGGGCTGTACACATTCCACACCTACATTTAGCATTCTCCGGAGTATGGTTTGCATTATTAGCGGAGAGTAAGGCAGGTGCTACAGAAATCCCTCCCACAGGGCGGGTAGAATGATTGCCTGCGAAACAACACCGAGCACAGAGTCTACATACCCAGAATCCCTTGACCGCAACAATTGCCAGTACCCATTACACATCCGTCATGTGTGCGGAGGTGTGATGTGGATGCAGTGCTATGGACCCGGTACCCTGTGTAATTCTGTGCATCTGTGCTGCATTACATGGACAGCTATCAGCAACATTAAACACGTTTGCGGTGCATATGTGTACCTGTGACGTCAATGAGTTCAGGTACGCATTGAAATAAGACATAATTTGGTTCTTTCCACAATTTTTGGGTCCTACAATGGACACCACTGTGCATATGTAAAGTGTAGAGCTTGTCGGGCTGTGTCCTTGTGAGCAGTGGGTTTCACTGATGCTGTGTGTTCAGCAATTGTGTATGTGTGCTTGACTACCCATACTGTGTTGTGCTACAGGAAACATGTCTTCCGACACCAGAAACCAATGCTATACATCCATTGTTGCAGGTTAACAACCACTTTCATACCATACCCAGAGGTCACGATTGGGAGGTATTGCCACTTTATTATCGGAACAACACCCCAGACTGTGTACATCATGGGAACTTTAGGCCAGTCTTACCGGCCATTTCCAATTGTAATTGGCAGACACATGTCAATACATGTATGATAACACATATTGTCATGCAGAAGTTGATCTATGTTATTTGGACATTGGCTTCTGCTTTTGGCATCCGTTGCTGTGAGTGTTGCCAGTTAACATACACATTGCTTGCTCAGAGGCAGACTACACACTACTGCGCAGTACTGTGGTCTCCTTTAAGGACCCTGAGCCAGTGGTCAATGGTACAGCAGCCACTGCATCAATCACATTTGCCATCTACCAGTACCTACAGGACTGCATGTACCAGGCATTCACTTACCCAACTGTGGTTCATTGTACCAATGCCAAGCGTCCAGTGTGGTGTACCCCAGCCATACACATGATGTACAACACGAGGAGGTGGCTACTACAGGGTGGAGCAGACACCTTGTGAGGTGTGACACCCTTGGTCATCATATGTGTAGAGTTACACAATGTCATGGGATTGTCCAGGGCACATTCCACAGATATACCTACATGGACCTGGCTGACAATCATACCACCTTCAGTTGCTATGCTCGACACCTGTGAGGTCACTACCACATATGCTCTGACTGGGTTCACATAGAGGTGGGGTTTACTCAACATACACACATTGCCGACATACAGGCTGACAGGTCCAGTGAGGACATCTCCACACCCTCCACCACACATGTGGAGATGTCTGTACCAGCGGTTTGTGGTCACCAAATGTTCTGTGACACACAGGTGGGACATGCTCTCTCCAGGGTAGTGTGAATAGCATCCATGAGACCAGATGGTGAGCCCGCTGTGTACTCCACTATCTCATTTGGGATTAGGACCCACAGTTAGGACAGCTATTTCTTTATAGCCTCACCTCAGGTAGGGTGCCCAGGTTGTATCGCATGACAACTGTATTCCCACATCACAGGGCCAATGCCTCCACTGAGGCTGGTTATTACTGTCCCAGTACCCTGAGGAGACCTATCTGCATAGACATGGGGTGGGATCATACTGCGGTTCGTCCATGACTGCATAGGGGACATACATACTGCATCCCACACGGTTTGTCTTGTTCAGGGCGGTTCATGCCTTTAAGACATGGTTGACATTTTCGACGGTCACCCAGCCCATTGCTGGGGTGTTGCAGTCCATACAGCCTACCTCATCCTGGCAAAGGGCTTCATAACATTACCCCCTCAGGTAACGTTAATGAAACCATTGGCTGGGATGTGAACATGTACATCACAGAATGTGTTGTAAACTGTCTATGTGACACAACCCACATGGTCATAGTTGCTGGCTGCATGTCAGACCAACTGCCTGTCACAGGTGGTGTCCCATGTTGCCATTCCGTGGGTGCACCCTGTCATACATCTACATTTCCACGGTACAGGCACACACAGCGGTGTTATGGGTAACATTGTTTGTAGATGCTTGCAGAACAGATGCCATACTGGGACGGACATCTGACACAGATATCCTTCGCAGGGGCCTCCCGGATATGCATATCTGCTGTCAGGGACATGTCCCACAGCTAACTGGTACATAATGCAAAGTCATACCTGTCGAGGGGTAGTAGGTCACCCTGTACAACGTATAGGTGGCTGTCCACACAGCACAGGGGTGACTACCAGGGATCAGGGGACAGGGTTTGTCGGTCGCCTTTCATTCAACACACACATTGCTATCGTGGTTCTGTGGGACTTCTACATTGACCACCTGTATGTGCAGGGAGTCACATCTGACTTCACAGCCCGACACGCATACACGGTCACTATATAGCATAGAACTTCACTTATTTGCCTAAGTATGAGCTTATTGTTGTGGCAGTTTGGTAGCTTATTCTGTTTCTTGGGACATTTAGGTATTTCAGTTACGGAAATAACCGATTCAGGCTACAATTACATTAAATACGCGAAATCATTATGACCTACACTCTTCGCACACTTCCGCTTTTAATGCTTTATTTGAACACGATGCCAATACAGGGACTGCCCTCGCAAAGTGGGACGGTTGGTGACCTTAGTCGCTACTCCTATGTCGGTGCGGCGTGCTGACATGCTGCTGTACACCTTCTCTGACTATGCACACTCACAGTACATTGCTGTACGGACACGGTATTACGCGTATCCTTTGTTCCTTGGACAGGTACATTTCGGGCTGCGTGGGTTTTATTTGCTTCTCTTGTTTAGTTGGGACGGGTACTTTGTTGCATACTCTGCGGACATTTCATTCTGCACGGGCCATGGCTGCAGCCATTTCTATTCTGGGCGGACTATGGCAGACAGCACGTTAGGTTGCTCTTCGCCTGCCTGCTTAAACACGCCTACTGACGCATCCTACTTGGGCTCGCTCACGTACACTACGCACATGCCTGTGGTTACGGTGCACTCTCATTAATATGCATATGGCGCTACTGCGCCGGCTATGCAATGCACCGCCGGCGCAAGCCTTACGCCGGCCTTGCGCCGAGCTTCATGAATCCCGGGGATAGTTGATACAAGGAACCACATGCTTCTATGCAGAGTGTGGTGCTCTCTGCTATTAGCAAGATTAATAAATATGAGAATTTTGTTCTCAGCAGATTGAATTACATCAGTTTTTTGATCAGAGCACAGTGTTATAAATGGGAAGCTATACTAAATTCCATGGACCAGAACATTTATTGCTATAGTGTGCTTGGTTTTCTGAGTTACTTGAATTTAAAATTGGTTTACTGTTTATCCAAATAAAAGAAGATGCATAATTTATGCCTGCTATGTATATAGTATTTTCTTTCATTTTTTTAGTGCAAAAATCCACAAGCATCCAGGATACAGCATAAGAAACAATAATGAATTGCTGTGTTTGTCTACAGTAAAATAGGAATGAGTGACCATCTGTTTTCTGAAAAATCAACCTAGAGAGCAAAATACCCAGGCTGTTTGATATACAATGTGCTCACCATATCTATAGAAGGAAAAACTTCCCTTAGTAAAGTGGTGTTTGCTCCCAAGAGGCCTTTAGCATGAAATTAGGTATTACATACAACTTGCATACCTAGTGAAAGATAACTTACTCAGACTAATAAGGAAAGGCATCCGTTTGTGCTGCTGGTGAGTTGAGTTTGAGAATGGATCATGTTGTCAGGAGGATTGGCTGGGGGATGGGGGGGTAGGATTAAGTAGCTGACAGACAGCTCTCCTATCCCGGGGGGAGGGGGGATGAGGGTGAGAAGAAAACTTGACACTTATCTGACCACTGGTGGAGACTGGGAGCTTTACAGTACATCTTGGGCTAATGCTGTATAACTTTAGATAGAGAACTGAATCTGTACAGGACATTGCATTCTAGCACAAGGGGACAGGAATGACATCTAGATGTCATTGCAATAGGCTTCTCAGCTAGGGTCATTGATCTACTACCCCACGAATGATGGCTTCCTGGCTCACCCTCATTTAATCCATTACTGCCTTGGCCTAGACAATGAGTACATTTGAACTGAACATCCACAGAAGTCAGGGGGAAGATTCCTGCTTGAATGAGCATGGAAGCCAAGGAGAACAGACAGAGGCTATATGGGTCATGACGGGGTAGGGGTGGGTGAAGCTATAAAAAAAAAAGTAGACTGTAACCATACTTTGAGTGCTCATATCCACCTTTTATGCCTGTTTTAAAACTCTTGTGGAATGACCTGCAAAAAAAAAAAAACAAAAAAAAAAAACGCCACATTCCTGTGAAAAATTACAAAAAGTTAAATCAGTCTATTACAAGAAACAAAGTATTATCAGAGTAAACACTATGTGTCTTAATGATGCAGTTGGTAAATTAATTACATTTCATTCTGAGATGTAATGCTTTAAATAAATGCATTTCTCCAACAAGCTTTAAATAAATGCATTTCTCCAACAAGTCTCTGAAAACTGAATTAAAATTTATTGTCGTACAGCCAGGGCATTTAAACATCTGGAATACTTTGTTATGACTTGGGCATGCCTGAAGAGTTTGACATTTGCTAGCATATGCTCAGAGACTACAGTGCAGAGAGCCTTGAATGAAGAGCAATAACACATACATGATGAGAGATGGAAAACCTTCTAAAAAATAATGTGCTCATATTCCAGGACTGAATTCCAACCACAAATAATTTCCAAGACCAAAAAGACTTGTTTTTGGAATGTTTTCTATTTTTGGCTTTTCTTAAATTTATAAGCTAGATTTCTCCTACATTATGATATTAGAAGCATATTTTAGTCTTTGTTCAATGATGAATCATTTAATGTTTGCATGTAATTAAAATTGGTTGCAAAAAAAAAATGAGCAACAGAAATGAAGTACAGACATCATTCTGGCTTAAGAACAGTCATACCAAACACTTTTGGGAAGGTAGTTGGCTTTATTAGCAGTAATTTATGTGCAGCACAGATGTATTAACATCTAAATGTCACTGTCTGTTCTTTACACAATGCTTTTCAGTAATTTGGATGCTATACTTGTGTATAAGTTGTGTAAAATGATACTTTTTGCTTTTGGAAACATTTTGTAAACTGGAGTTTATATATCTAGACAGATGGAACTTGACCAAACAACACTGGTAATTACATAACTTTTTGACAGCAGATCCTGATCACATGACTGATTAAGTCTACAAATGTTCCTGTGATCTGAATCCTGCTTAACCAGTAGCTGATTATTTTTACCAACTAAATAGTTATGTTTCCCGTATACAGTTTTAAAATTTTGCAATGTTTCCAAAGCTACCACTTCATCAGAAAGGTATTCCAGTCTTTAGAAAGATGTTCCACTCCTCTGTCATTACTTCCTTTAAGTTCTCTATTTTATCTTCCTTGAGCATACATCTTGTTTCTTCATATTGTGTTGTCTTGTAATATATATATATATATATATATATATATATATATATATATATATATCAGTATCCCGGACTGCATATATTTCTATCACAGTTCCCATTTGCCAGCCTTCTTGCGTGCATCATTTGTTTATTAATCTTTCTTTATATGACACGCATCTGATTTTACTGCCACTCTCTGTGCTGCCTCTATTATGTTTATGCCGTGGTGGAATTTATTTGTAGAACTGCACTTGGTACACTAAATGGAGTGTTACAGTTGTCCGAATAAGATAATACATGACTGCTTCTTGGGTGTGCAATTGTTTCAGCAGCATTCATTATGTCTTTGCCATACTGATTACTTAATGTTCATCAGATATGAGTACTTGTGGTTCCTTTCTACATCTGTAGTTGTTTCTGCTTCTCCTACATCTGTGTACTCCTTTCACAGGTTATTGCTCCCCTGATGCATTATTGGAAAGTTTTTTTTTCAGTGAATTCAAATTATTGTTATATTGTCAAATCTGCATCGTCTTGTTAGTCTCTTTCCATCCATTCTGTATGTTACTCTCTGTAATCCTTTTTGCATGCCACCAGCAAAAGGCATCAATTTCCTTTCTTGTCTTTCACACTTCCCTTAAATAAACACTAAAAGAACTGGACGTGTTTCTGATCCAGGTACTACCTGTTGATAACTGCCCTTTCATAATACTGAAATCTGCTGTGACCTTCTGAGTCCTTTTGTTTAGCCACTGTTTTGTACGTGCATGGTACATTTGAATCCTGTTTTATTTGTTCACTGTTCACCATTATTAATAACAACAATAAGTTTTATTACAGATGTATAACATGGAAAGCATAACGAAAGAACATTGATGATAGGATACAATAGGTAAAGATGATGCAAAGGTAAATGAAAGAATACTTGGCTATATTAGTAACAGAGCTTAGGAGAAAGTATTATACAAGCCAGGTAAAGTGTATATTTCAAACAGGTGAGAGAAAGAGAGAGAGAGAGAGATGAAGAGGAAAAAGCAAATGCGAGGGGACAGAAGATAGCTTGGAAACTGTAATTATGAGAAAGCCAGACATGCATAAAGGTATAGGAATACGGGAAGAGAAGGAAAGGGAAAGGAAAATACTGGAACATACTGGGAAAAAGAAAAAAAAAAAACAAGTGGACTGAAAAATAGTACAAAGCAATGATTTAAGACTGTATTTGCAAGGAATACATAATTCTGTATCCCTCTCCATCTGAAAGGAATAAGTTATGGAACTTCATTCTTGGAATGTTTTACCATTTCCATTCAGTAATGAGATGAACCATCTGTTTTTTTTATTTTATCCTCCAAGTTCTTCTTATTTTAAAGTGGTCATTACAATATGATTTGAAAGGTTTGCAAGGTCTAAAGTAACTGCTTGGTGGGGAGAATCCTTACATATCATTGTTGTGTCATGTGGCTTATGGCACTAGTGCATTTCATTTTGATAAGTAATAAATATGCGCAAAGTTTCTTTCAAACACATTTTGCATTTGTCAGTGCAAGACTGCACAGTATATAACTGGTTGATTTCATGCAAGGAGTTTTATGTTATTAACAGCATTTACAGTATTTTGTTAGGTAACTATATGAGGAATATTAAATGTGAATATAACATATGGCATAATTTTCATTTGCCATGTATAAACTTGCTAATTGCATGTTATTATTGATTTAGTATTGAGGTTTATGTTTGGAAAATACTTATATGGCTCACTTCTCCTAACTCAGGTATACAGGTGGAAGATGGACAAATGTGGAAGTGGTGATGGAGTGCATCTCCTGTAATAGGTTCATAGGTTCATAGGTGTGTACTAGGCTAATGGCCCTGGGGCCTTTACAAGACTAGCCATAGGATTACCCTGGCATAGTGCCATCAGACCTTAGTTCCCAGTGCATCTGTTGAGTAGAGCCACTGGCATTATCCCTGGGCTGAATTTTCTGTTTCCCATCCACTCATCAAGATTTCTCTTGAAGAGGGTCAGCGAGGTGCTCTGCTTGACATGTATAGGAAGTCTATTCCATAGCATGGGCAGTCTCTGGGTTATGAACCTGTCCCTCCAGCATGTTCTGTTAATTGTGGTAATGAGGTTGAGATCTCTGGAGCGTGTGGTGCAGAGGGATTGGGATTTCTTTATATGTAGCATTTCTAACAGAGCTGGGTCAGACATGGCTTTGTAAGTCAAGCAGAGATTGCCTCTAAGTAGATGATATGAGACAGAGAATAGTTGGAGTTTTTTGAGTCTGTCCATATAGGACAAGTGTTTAAGGCCTAGGATCCTCTTTGTGAGGTACTTTTGCCACCTCCCCAGTTGTTGCAGGTGTCTAGTAAGGTACATGCCAAATGGGGCATTGTACTCAATGATTGGCCTAATAAGGGAAGAGTAGAGGGAGACAATGACCTCTTTCTTCATGGATGCAAAACCCTTAGTAATGAGATGTGCCACACAGAATGACTTTCTGACCACAGTGGCAATATGGTGAGCAAAAGAGAGGTTGCTGTCAACCTGTGTTCCTAGATCTCTTATAACACCTTCCATGTTCAGTGGACTACCATCAATGTGGTAATTCATGGGAACTGGGTTTTTCTCAAAGGGGATGACAATACATTTTTTGGCATTGAGCTTAAGGCCATGGTTCTGACACCAGTCATTGGTCTCAGTGAGGCCATTCTGTAGGATGTCAACATCACTCGGGGAGTTAATAATAGCTCCCAACTTGCAATCGTCTGCAAACTTTGTCAGCCAGAGTCCCTTCGTGTTGGCCTGGACTTCAGAGAAGTAGATACCAAACAGGCGAGGACACAGGATTAAAATAATGAAATGACATACCATAGAGAAGATAAAGATGTAGCCTGCGTAATGCAACATTCTGCTTTTCACCCATCTTTGCTTGATCCCACTGTCCTTCAAACAGCGTGCTATCAGTACTACTGGGAATTTAATAATGGAGAGGTACCACATCCGCTACGTGACTAAATAAACTAAGGAATGCTTAATTCAGATTCCATGTGCAAATTAACCTCATTCCCAGTGTAAATATGTAATATGTTCTGCTATGGTTTTATTTCAGGTGTCTTACTTGTAATTTTTACATTTGGTTTACACATAATATTTATTTGTAATTAATTCTATTGATCACTATGACATTTCATAATACGGTTCAATCATATTTATATCTTTTATGATGCTACTTTTACCTGTGTTTGACATTCAAAGTATGGGGCAGCATTACATAAATTGTTTTTGCATTTTTTAGAGGAAATATTAATATACAGGATACCGTCAATTGCTGAAGTGGTGCTGCGGATACCTGGGAAGGCATGTTTGTGTTCCACTGCTGTCATGTTGTCTGCAAAAAATTTCAGGAGATGTACCCGGATGATGACAGTGAATACCATCATTTTAAAATTGAATGCATAAATCATCCATCCATCTAGATTAAAATGTTTATCTGATTCAACTGTAAATGCAAACTAGTTGTTATTATTGCACAGTATGGATTTAACATAAATAAATATACTGATTGAAACCAAAGTAAAATTTATTTTCATTTTTTACATTTTGCAATACACATGAAGTTATACATGTTATGAATTGAGTTCCTGAAGTAATTTTATCTTTTATGTTGAAAAACATTAACTTTGTAAATGTATTGCTTGCTGAATAGATTTATCCTTGAGAAGAGAGAGAGTTTATTTATTATTGCTGACTACCAGGGTGTTTTTTTTTCAAATTTCCCATAATACTTGCTTCTGGTATGAATTGCTAAGTTCTATGTATTCTTCTATTATCCTTAATGGGTATAAAATTCCTTAGTGCAGCTTGCTGCTCTGTCAAGTTCAGGGATGGTGTGGCGATAAGTGACTTTTGATAATCTGTAATAGAGCAGGTTGAGTTTGGCATGTCTGCAGTCCTTAAATTCAATGGAGTTTTCTGTAGGGGGTTTTCAGAGTTTAAAGGAGAAGATCACATGTGTATGATCATAATCACTCCGGAATGAGATACCAGAGGAACAGTGCAAGGAGCCACCATATTTGTAAGAATCGGGTCAAGAATGCTATGTCCTCTAGTAGGTATATTTACCAAATGCCCAATACAATTTTGTTTTTTAAGCCTATGAATTTTTGAGCATATCTTATATTGAAGGTATAGTTGTCCTTGTTAATTAAAAGGTAAACATTTCCAAAACAATGGAGCTTTTGCTGACAGGGAGATCATGTAGAATACTGAGCAATTTTACATGATCTTCGGAGGACAAAAAAGGTGTTGTGCAACAAGTTATTAGTTGATAATTAATCCTCTCTATAGTGATCTGTAGGTCCCTAAGGATCTGCCTGGAAATAAGTTGCTCCACCACAGTTGCCATTGGGAGTGAAGTCATGAAAAGTGCAAAATTACAGTACACAGGAAGTGTTATTTTTTACATTAAATCAAGTCTCAGTAACTACCCAGACACAGATGTTTTCCATAAACAGGAATACCTCAAGATAAGGCAATTTACTGCATAGATTTCTAGCAATATGAAAGGCCACATTAATGAAATCCAATTTCAGGACTTCTATGTCAGTTATATTGGAATGCCCATTAATGGGAATCTGATTAAAAAGCTACTAAAGGGACAGCAAAGGCTTTATCCAGCTTCCTGATGCCTTGGAATGACAGGTGAAGTCCATCCATACTAAAGCAAGCGGAACTGTTCTCATCCTATACTGACACATACTGGATCCCTGGATATTTAACCAGTTACTGAAGCCAATTATCTTTGTAGGTGAAAGAATAATTCCACTTAGGACTAGTGCCTTAACTACATTTGTAGCATGCACTGAAAGTTCGGGCAAATCGCTTTGCATATGCTTCAGTGTTCACTCCTGCATCTGCCACTACCATGTCATAGCCATTTTTGTCAAGAGTTTAACTTAGAGCAGTTTCAATGGTGCAACTGGTAGCACACCACCTTTGGTACAGAAGTCTGTGGGTTTTCTTCCCCCACCAGGTAGATCAATTGCTGACACTGCAGTGCAGGATAAGGGGTTTGCTGCACTCTGGGACCTGAGGCCTCATTTGCTTGAGTTGGTGGTAGCTCAGGTGGGCATAAAAGATTATTTAGTAAATACTGAAGAGTAGGGGAAGTTCTCTTATGCCCTGGTCAAATTTCCTCTAGTAATCCTTGGGGCCCTTGTAATATCAGAGATCCTGGTACCTGACAGACAATGCACTACAACATGTCCATCCTTGTGAGTGATAAGTCACTGCCCCTGTCAATAGTCACCTGTCACTAAAGCATTTCTAATGCTGCTGTGGTGACATTTTGGCATGGTTAGTAAAGGACTGTGGTGGAGGTGGAGGAATGTCACAAAACAATTTTTTTAGGTGAGAGGGCAGACTTCAAATTAATAAAGTATTTACACATCCCAGATGGAATTATTAGTGTTCAGTTTAGTTTCATTATCTGTGAACATAAGGCAGTTACAATAGTGTCTTAGCAGTAATAATGCTAAAAGGCCAGCAACAGAGGTAAAAACTAGCAGGCTAAACTTCCATCTTGTTCGGTGCTTAGATGTTTAGATAAGCAAAGTAAATGCAGTACAGCTTGTTTGTAATTATGGTAAAATACGAAAAATAAACGGACTACTCACCAGTGATTAGTATTCTTGCCCCAGATGTTGCAAATTTTAAAAGTAAGATAGAAAAAGGTATTAATACTTCTAAATATTGCACTGTGTTAAGCAGGTTGGAAGATATGAAAGAGAGAGTAACTCAAGGTTTAGTAGTCCCAGTTTGATTTTCTAGTGCTCACTAGTATGAACAGATGAGAAGGGGCTTCCGAAGATAAATTTAGCGTAAGGAAAGGCAAGTCAAGAGCCACCGATGTTGTAAGAGCAGCACAGACTGGCTTAGTGGATGCTCACTATTCTGGAAGTGTGGAATGCAGTGGGAAGGCATATGTAGTTAGAAAGCTTAAGGCGAGTGACTGTGCAATATCATACTTTTGTGCTTACTAACAACAGCTAATGAAAATGGAGAAGGAATTTTGTGATTATATTAACACAGGTGGGGACGGGGCAACAAGAAATACACTGGGTTTACGAATGCAACAACAGCAAAGGGCGATGGTGGAAAAAAGTCTTCAGATACTTATCTTAGTTATTAAATGCCTTGCATCTACCTAAAACCAGTAACAGTTTAAAAGAACCTAACAAGAACTGCGTCAGAGACTGGGAAAATTCTTCATACACTTAGTTCTGGTCTTAAAAGGCCTGGAACTGCCTTAAAGCAGGCAGAATCTTGAATGAGCTGGAATTTTACTCCTCTTTTATAAAAATAAATTAGGTTATACTAACCTATTAAATCCAACCGCTAGATCACTTAAATGGCAACATGCATTTGAGCTTGAAAAAGAGATTTGAAAGCAACAGAAGCAGAAATAGGAAAGGGGAGTAGAGGTACACAAGGGTAAACAATTGCCAATGGGGAGACAGTACTAATGAAGTATTTGAGGACTCAACCACCCAGTTTTTGACCAAAGAAACATTGCAGAGATTAGAATGGTCAGTGCAGGATACCACTAGAACGAAGATGGACAGTAGCAGAGGGGCCAGATAAGGAAAATAATTGGAGGAACATGATACAGAAATGGGCAACATGGACCTATAGGCACAGATGACAAAGGAGCAGACAGTGTGCATAGAACTATGCCATCATGCAGAACTGGCCCTCGGATACAGAATAAAGGATATGGATAGTGGTATGCAAGTCACAGACTATCCCTGCAAAGAGAGGGGAAACTAGAAATACATAGAAATGAATGAAAGACCATAGGCAATAACTGCATACACAGGAAATGAAATATGAAGTACAGAAAAACAAGAGAAAAAGAGAGAGAGAATAAGTGAGATGGAAGGGGATCAACTTATATTACATCTAAAATGATAACCTGAATGAAGGAAAGAGAACACTTTTTGCATTGTTACTGACAGAGAGACAATAAGACTGAAGACTACTAGTTAGGTCAGGGAGAGAACTTGTTACATATAAAAGGACTGTGCACGATAAGCAAAACGATTCATTTATATATGTTGCATAGATTACAGTGTGTATGAAACAAGCATGTGCTTGATGTTAGGGGAAAAGGGAAAGAAAAGGAAAAAATGGAAACGTCAGTCTGGGGTTCACGTGTAGTGTATAAGAACAGGGTGGCAGGTATTAAGAGGGCTTAATACATGCATGCAAGTTACAAGATAATGTAAAATGCTTAAAGGATAAAAAGGTGACAAGGAGACAGACATGACAGAAGACAAAAAAAAAATAACAAGGGCTGAACAAGAATAAGGAGGGAACCAGGGAAAGGAAAGGGAATCATGTCCAGAGACACAAAAAAGGCTAGAGAATGAAAAACCTGTTTGGGACTAGGGAGTGAGGGAAGAGTCAGAACATAGGCACTTCGGGGGAGGAGTCAGAACATAGGCACTTCGGAGGAGGAGTCAGAACATAGGCACTTCGGGGAGGAGTCAGAACATAGGCACTTCGGGGAGGAGTCAGAACATAGGCACTTAGGGGGAGGAGTCAGAACATAGGCCCTTCGGGGGAAGAGTCAGAACATAGGCACTTCGGGGAGGAGTCAGAACATAGGCACTTCAGGGAAGGAATCGGAACATAGGCACTTCCCTAAAGACCCAAAGAGCAGCTCATCACAGGATCCCAGCATGAAGGTGTCATACAAATGCAATGATGGAGGTAGGAAGGGGAGAGGGGAGATAAGGGAAAAAGGACAGGAGTTGCAGATTAAAATTTGTAACTTAGAATTCTGGGGGAGCCTCACATCTAACAACAAAAATAAAATACATAACAGAAAGAGGAAGATGAATAAAGATATAACAATGTTATAAGAGAGCAAATTAAAATCTGGAAAGTGGGGGATAATGAGTCCAGAATTCTGAAGGTGATAGATAATAAAACAAGAAGGGGTGAGAAGGGGTGGCCATGATTTTCAGGAAGAGCTTTGGTAGTGATAAAGAGACGGTATAGAAGAGTGGTGTGGTTAGGTGGATCATATGATAATAAAGAATAAATAGGAAAAGATGGACAAGAGGGGACAAATATTCCCTAAATGAAAAGGCTGAGGCTTCTGCATTGGTTTATGAAAGGGATGAGAGCTAGAAAAGGATAGACTATATGACAAGATAGAATATACTGAAATGATGAAATGGGACCTGGAGATAAACATGAAAAAGGGAATGGAAGGACAAATTGGGGGAGCTATGCCAACAGAAGAAAATGTTTACATTCACCAGAAACTTTCTGAACTAGGCCAGTAGAACAGATGGGATATAATGGAAAGAGAGAATCATAGGAAACCAGAGCAGATAGAAACAGAGGAACAATGCCTATTAGACCATACAGCAGTGGTATTGTAAATATTATAGAGAGGAATGAAGCAAAATAACAGGGACAGAGATGGGCAAGCTACAAGTGGAAGGAGTAAGAAGAGAAATGACTACCAAAGCCAGTAGAAAATCAAACATTTTTTCAACATTTTTAATACATATATTTACCCATGATTTTACTGTGTATATGTTATACTTAGCAATCTGTAGAATTGTCTTGTAGTATTCAGTAGTGATTTTAATATTACAAATTTAATGAGTGTATCTCTTTAAAACTTGTTGGTCTAAGTGTGGTGCCTTTTTAAGTATTTAAATAGAAGGAAATCTACAGGGTGGCTGTGGTGGTGCAGCAGTTAGCATTGCTGCCTCACAGCAAAAGATTTTCTGGTTTGATCCTCAGTTGGGGTACCTTCCGTGTTGAGTCTGCATGTCCTTCCTGTGTTTGTGTGGGTTTCCTCTGAGTGTGCCAGTTTCCTCCCATATGCTGTAGGTGGATTGGACACTTTAAATTGGCCCTAGCCATGAGTGTGTGTGTGCCTTCTGTGGAAGGTTCAGTGCTGGGCTGCCAACTCAACACTGTAAAACTCCACTGCTAATCATGAGCAGACAGGTGATCCACTGTTGCAACCCCTAACCTGGAAAAGCTAGAAGAAGAAATAGAAGGAAGTCTATATGTTAGTTTTTCTGATGAAGTTCCTTTTTAATTGGAAAGAAAGTGCTCAAATTTAGTTTAATTAAAGATACTGCTGGGACTTTTGGAAAGAAAGTGCTCAAATTTAGTTTAATTAAAGATACTGCTGGGACTTCTGGTGCAGCATTTTCATTTTATTTGCATTTTAAAAGAAGAAGAATAACATGAGCGCTGTAGCACTCAATGCAGGCAGAGTTTAACTGTAATAACTGTTTGCTACATTTGTAGCAAGCAGTTTGCTACAGTTTAAAAGAAGATTTTTTTTTTTAACTAAAACATGTGGCTACCATGAATCAGCACCCTACCCTCTCAGCTCTAAAAGTGACAAGCAAAAAAAAAAAAAAAAAAAACTTCACTGTAATTCAGTTGCTGTATTGATTGTAGCAATCAACTTATTACAGTTAGATCCATGTAGTCCCAGAGACGTTCCTGACTGGTGTGCCAGTAGAAGGATCTAGTGTTGTAATATAAAGCTAATGATAGGCAGATGAATGACTTCTGGAAGTAAGTAAGGGAAGTATGCCCAAGGGTGGAAGGTAGAGGACAACCAACAAACAACCAAATATGGGATACATAACACAATGGAGTAGGGGTTATGAGATGTACCTCCAGATATCAATCTGAAGTACATCAACTTAGAAAATTTGAAACTCAGGACATGGTAAGTGGGATACAGAAAGGTTACCCAATATACTGACTGACACTAGTCCTGACTATAATGTAAATGTCATGAAAAAAAAATTCAGTCCTGGACAGTTGCATTCTGTCTGACAATTTCATAACAAGGTGAGCCATAAAAGTAGGTATATGCTATACATATACAAGCTGGAAGCAGAAAAAAGCCAGGCCTCAAGGGATTTGAGCCTATTATCCTCTACAATGGCATTTGACAAAGCACTGCATTTACAAGGTAAGCCATGGAAGCAGTCACATTAAAGGTGTCATGGAAGCACATAGTAGGTGAGTGTTACACATTTGCAGACTGGATATAGGAAAGAGTAGTCAGGCCTTAAGAGATTTAAACCCATTACCTTTTTCAGAGCATATTTTTCCAGTCAGACTAAAGACATAAGCTTTGGCCTCTTTTGTATTTACCCACTGTCACTCAACAACACAGCTCATTTTTGTGACTGATGGCTAATATAAGTAGGACATGACATACAGTGGACTTCATTTTTGTTATACAGTGAGAGCAGAAGCTGAACAAATAAGGAATGCGCAGGATAGAGGTGGTATAGGACGGAACAGGGATAGGTACCCATTTTATTTTTATAAGAGAAGGGAAACTTGAGGAAGGAAATAAGAGAAGTAACAAGAAGGTAACTGAGGTAGTTTAGGTATTAAGAGAAGACAGCCATACAAGGAAAAACTCCACCAAACTAAAAATGATTATCTTATATATAAATGGTACATGTAATGCTGCAGTGATGCAACTGACACAGAAAATATAGTATGAATCGGGAGATGATTGAACCCACAGGCAACCTCACAATGTGAGAACAGAGCCTCCTTCACATTGTGACCGATTTGTTAACCTATAAAGAGGAGGCATGCGCAAACACACTTCTAACATTGCACAGTTACATGGTTATTTGAGCTATGCCAACACCGATCACCCTGTGCTTTCTTAGGTGATCCAGTTTGCTCCTGTGCAGCTGCCTGTTCCTTTCAATATCTTCAGGTGCTAGGGACATAAAAGGTAATAATGAAAAATTTGTGGATGGCATGAAGTAGCAAGTTATGTGTGTGTGTCTAAAATAGGTCATACTTACAGTATGGAGATGCTGACTGCTGTTTAACTTAACCTTCCCATAGGCAAAGGAGGTCTGGATTGTGGTGCCTTATGTCACTGCAATGGTAATGTCACTGTTTCCTCTATGCATGGGATGCCAGCAGCATGGGTGACAGCCTTACCCAAACTATTCCAGGCTTCAGCCTTGTACTTAAGCCCAGTATAGCCCTCCTGCTGTATTTCTTATGGATGATATCCAAAAAGAATGTGGTCTCCTCCTCACACACCTTTGTAGTCTAAGTGGAGCACTACACTCACTTTCATAAGCCATGTTATTTCACCTTGAATACTTTCTGGGAAAACTGGCAAACAGTTGGTGGCCAAAACAGTCATTCTGTATCCACCTTTTGCTCAATGACAGGCACCAATGGGCACTTCATGTGCACAACAAATGACAAACTCAGAAAATAAGAATATTGTAATATTATGAGTCCAGCCACTTTAAGGTGTGAAACATGGCAGTCCTCCAGCCCTTTGAATGCTGTAAGGGTACATGCTCTACAGTAACTACATCTGCAGATGGTTAAATATGGCATGACATTTTCTTCGCCTCTAAAGTCTTAGGCTGACCCCACATAAGCAGAGATCCTAGCAGGGGCTCAAGCATGTGCATGTCATTTTGTAAAAATCTGCATGATGCTTACTAGGTGTGACCGTCATGCAAACTGAGTGATTCAAAAACAACATAAGATGATTTGTAACTAACATAAATTAGAATACCATGTGCATTCTGACCTATGGGAACTCATGCTCCATATGTGTGATTTCTTGGATAGACTAAATCACACAATGGACTATGCAATGTCTTTTTTGAGGGATTTGGCAGGGGTGGGGGGCTTTTCAGACAGCTGGTAATCTGCTACATCCTTAGATGTTAGACACCATGGCTGTGTATGTGGGTGATCCCAATTCCACAGTGCTATCACTCCCATAGCAACAACTATTATGGAGGTGTCTACTCCCAGGAGAGGGCATCCTCATGGTCATGGCCTTCTTCATGCTGGCACATCTAGCAGATGTCGCAAGAGGTCACATAGCACTTCAGCATATAGCCAAGGTTGTGGTGCAGCCAGTGCAACTCCTGGCATAGCCAGCTCTCGTGGGCATGCACAGGAAGCTGAACAATCTGTCATGAATGTCCTGGACCTATCCAGCAGGCAAAGCTGGAGTACTGCACCAGCTGCTGAGGCTGTATCCCTGTAGACACACATGCACGTGTCACCATAGCCCTCAGCATGTGTTAGAAAAATATGTATTAATGTGTGTATGCTTAAAGCCAATTAATAATCAAATGATTTAATACGCTTTTCATTCTATTTTTCATGCATTGTGTTATATATAAATTGAGTTTCATACGAGACTGAAAAAGATGCTTTTTGAAAACTGCAGTATGCTTTCTGAAACTTGCAAGTTGCCCTCTGACCTAGTAACTGCTAGCACAGCAATATTCATGTTTATGCCTTTTGGAAATGTACTTGAGAAGCAGGTGCTTATCTGCTAGGTCAGGAACGAATGAATGAACAATACTATATTCTGTAAATGTAATGAGTTTAGACAATCAGCTCTGTTCGAACCATGGGAACATGTGCAGCTGCAGTAACTTAGAGATAAAATAGACAAAGGATTATTAGAGAAATGAACTGCTAGCATTGTGCTTGAATTAGCCATAGTACCTTGAATGGTAACATAACATGTATCTAACTGGTAATAATCAAGGCCATGTTGTTTTCCTCAGGAAGTTTCACATAAAAATTGATAAATCAGCAGAAATTCATGGAAATGATGGTCAACAGATGATGATGAAAAAGGTGGTAATCTGTTACGTCAGCTTGGTAGGCCATGACTAGTTATAGAATGTATAAAAATGAAAGTATTTCCTGTTTCTGGTTAGACAAACTCTGTATTAGCATGTTTTTGTCTCCTTGCTGCAAGATTAAAGTGCCTTAACCTGAACCTATCGTGTTTTGATCATTTTTAAAGTGTATTTTTCTTTTGATAGTTTGGTCCTTTGGACCGGAAAGTACCTCTCGCTCTAGGCCTAGGTCAGAATTGGGCCCGGTGGCATGCATCCGTATGGAGAAGAGGCCAAATCGGCTCTTCTGTTTTGAAAGACCTCCGACTGAATTGTCGTTCGAAAGAGGCCAGCCACTGTTTCTGATCTGGGATTGGAGGACGAGTCAATGATCTGGTGGATCAACTCACGGAGGGTCAGGTAAGGAGGAATTACCTTATTTCTGTTTTAAGATCAGGGACTAATTACAGAACTGTTTTTTGTCAGGGAGATTTAAATTGTGCAGATCAGGGACAGAAAAAGGGGTTACTGTTTTTTGTCATAGATCAGGGAAACAGGGTAGGTAGGCAGTTATTCTAGATAAACTGTGAAAGGGTATAGAACTGTGGTACCACATGATAAAAAGGGTTATGTAACAATTTACAGCTTAGCTAAGGCAACAATGGGAAATCAGTGTACGAAAAGCTCCCGAGACCCACCCTTAACTGAATACGCGAAGTAAATGCAATTACAGCGTGCCGACAATGTTAAGTATTATACAAAATGGGTTGACAAGTACAAATTTGATGGTAACTTAGATAAACTCGCACTTATTAAACTTTTCAGGCAACTAAAAACAGACGCAAAAGGTCAATTAAAAAAGCAACGACGATTAGGAGTCCCTCAAGCGCATAGGTGGCTTGAGGAAGCAAATCGCAGGGAACAGAAAATAAAGAATTCGAAAACAATGTTCTTAGATAAAGAAGACAATAACTTGGTAATAGCAACAGCCCCTCCTTTGCCCCCTCCACTTCCCTTACCAGAATATGAAGCGAGTGGACAAGCTGATCCACCTCCGCTATATCCCGCTGTTTCTACAGCATCGAAACCGTTTGTCAGGGATCCTATCGAGACAAGGTCTTGAACACGCGACTTGAGGAGGGAGATTGAATTATGTGAAATAAATAGAAAATCACAGGCTATGAGTGAAGAAGAGATATGTCCACTCATAGAAGTACCAAATCCTCAGGCAGGACAGGATCCGACTCTTTTAGTTTATAGACCGTGGACACCAGAGGATATCCGGAAAGCCACAGAAGGAATTCCCCATCCAAAAGTGAATTTTCGAAAATTTTTAGAAGACTTACAGGGTATGAGATTAAGTTACCATTTGAATGGAGAAGAAGTAGAAAAAGTAGTTAGACAAATTGTAGGTCCAGATTGGCACATGATTAGTGGCGACTGGAATCCTCATGACGCGCAGCTTAGACCACTCCCACATACTAATGCAGAATTGGATGGCAGAGTGAAAGGTCTGACAGACCGAATCTCTGAAAAATGGAAGCCTAGGGCTGATTGGACTTGCATTAATCAGTGCATTCAACAAGAAGGTGAAACAGTTGATAGATATTATGCTAGATTATTGGAATGTTTTAATAACCACTGCGGAATACAGATACCAGAAAACCAGACACAAGATTCCCCATATGAACAACAGCTAAAGAATGCATTCTTGAAGGGTAGTATAACTCCCATTAGCAGCTTTATTACGAAGCACATGGTAGATCATCGTACAAGTAGACTGCAGCCATTACTTGAATATGCTAGATATGCAGAGAGACATTTTAATAGTAAAAAGAAAAAGAAAACTCAAGTATTTTCGGCAGAAGATGGGTCAGAAATATTTGTAGTACAAACTGGGAGAAAGGGTAAGAAGAATACCCAGGGAAATAAACAATCTGACAAGCAATCAGAGGATTTTGAAGAAAGAAAGAAAAAGGGTGAATGTTTTAAATGCGGGAAAAAAGGACATTTGGCAAGGGATTGCAGGCTAAATAAAAAGGTGACTACAGAAAATAAGGAAGATGAGGAATGACTATATGATAGTCAGGAATCACTGAATGACGATAAACAGGAAAGGACAAGAGCAAATGTGATAGCAAGGGTAAAGGATGTGACAGAAGGGGTAGAGGATGTACATGAATTTGCAGACATTGAAGAAAATGAAATTTTGGACTTAGCCTTATTGAGCCTAGAGCTTTACTTAGCAGATACAAAACCGGAAGTGACGCTTCTGGTAGAGGGGAAGGAAGTCAAATTTTTGTGTGACTCAGGGGCTTCACGGACCCTGATACACCCTTCCAAATTACTGGAAGATTCAGAATCACCAGATTATATACTAGTGAAGGCAGCTAATGGACAGCTGTATCGGGAGCCACTCTCCCATGCCATAGCAATCACAGACCCTGTTTCAGGGATGACCCAGAAAAGGAAATTTGTAGTTTCTGCAAAATGCCCAGTAAATCTTTTGGGCAGAGACTTAATGCAGATATTTGGCATAGCTGTAGTTCCAACCATGCAGGGTATGGAAGCACAGCGACAAATGGATACTTTTGTAGTGCGACCGGAGGGTGAGACATATTATTGGTACAGCCAGGACTTGGTTACAACTGGTCCAGGGGCAGTAACCGAAGAACTGATGAATGTAGCCATCAGTAAGTCCCCCTCCCTCAACATTGACAAACAGCATTTGTTGCATTGTACTCTATATTACTGTAATAGACCAGGACCTGATAAAGAATATGAGCAAGAATTGTTTCAGAACCATGCAAACAGACTAGTGTTACGAAATTTGTACTGGGACACAAAAGGAAACAGTGTAGTAAGCTGTTCATTGCCCCAGGAATTTTTAGCACTTTACAAATCTAATCGATTGCCACATGTTAGCTTAACTAAGAATAGAGATTTGAAATGTGCAGACTTAGATGAAAAAGTCACAAGGTGGGAAAAGCAGACAGAATTAGAACTCTCCGAACAAGGAGTACAGAAACAGAAATTGAACTGGATAACGCAGACACACCCAGCTGTGCACTCACAGGCTAGTGAGAATAGCTGAGTATTACTCTTGTTGGAGGAAGAGGAAAAAGCCTTGCGAAACATACCAGAGACTCTCTGGTCAGCAGGGAAATCAGATGTAGGACTTATATGAACAGCAGGACCAGTTACTATTACGCCAAAGTCAGCATTTAGACCCCAGAAAAGACAGTATCCCTTGAGAAAGGATGCAGAGATAGGGATCAAACGTATAATAGCAGCCTTACTTAAGGAAGGAGTCTTAATAGAATCTCCTGATTCACCATGTAATACACCCTTATTTCCTGTCAGGAAAGCAAACGGGGAATGGCGTATGGTCCAAGATTTACAAGCTGTAAATAATGCAGTTATACTCAGGGCACCAACGGTGCCAGATCCGCATACCTTACTAAATGATTTAAAACCTCAGCAAAAGTATTTTTCTGTGGTAGATATTAGTAATGCATTTTTCTCAATACCAATACACCCCGACAGCCAACATTGGTTTGCTTTTACATTTCAGGGAAAGCAATATACATATACGAGATTACCACAGGGATATTGTGAAAGTCCAACAATATTTGCACAAGAAATGGCAAGCAACCTGGTGGGATTTATCCCACCGAGAGGTAGTCAGATTTTAATTTATGTAGATGACATTCTGCTGGCATCCACCACCCAGCAAGAATGTATGGTTGACACCATAGCATTATTACAGTTTTTAGCTACTCAAGAACACAAAGTAAACAAGAATAAACTACAACTTTGAAGAAACAAGTTAAGTACTTGGGATATGTAATATCCAAAGAAGGTAGAATATTAGATGAAGATAGAAAGACAGCAATATTGCAAGCACCTAAACAAACTACCAAGAAGGAAATGATGTCCTTCCTGGGAATTACTAATTTTTGTCGGAGTTGGATACCAAATTATGCTTTGGAATCTGCTCCACTGGCCAATTTAATATTCAAAAAGCCAATGGCAGCACAGGATTTATTACAATGGACACCAGAAGCAGAAGCAGGTTTCTGCAAGCTGAAACAACTGATAGCATCATTCTTAGTTTTAGGATTACCAAACTATCATAAGCAATTTTTTCAAACTGTAGACTGTAAGCAGGGTTATATGACATCAGTATTGACACAACAGCATGGGGACAAACAACGCCCCATAGCTTACTATTCATCACAGTTAGACCCAGTGGCATGGTCCCTGCCCCACTGTGTACAAGCAGTAGTTGCAGCTGCGATGGCAGTGCAGGCTTCGGCCTCAGTAGTGTTATTCCACCCTCTCACATTGAGAGTGCCTCATGCAGTCGCAATTATTTTACTGCAAACAAAAGTAGCATATCTTTCTCCTGCTAGACATTTTTCCTGTATGACTATACTGTTGAGCCAACCTCATATGACAATTGAATGATGCACAACTTTGAATCCGTTAACCTTGCTCCCAACCCCTGCAGATGGCAAACCGCACTGCTGCCTGCAGGAGATTGAGCAAAAGACGTTACCTAGACAAGACCTTACAGATGTTCCCTTGGATGATGCCGAGGTGACATACTATGTGGACGGCTCGTGCAGGAGGGCTCCTACAGGACAGATCCTAGTGGGGTATGCAGTCATTTTTGATACTGAAACTTTAGAAGCAAAATCTGTACCGCAGAATTTATCTGCACAAGCGGCAGAGCTGATTGCCTTGACAAGGGCATGTACCTTAGCAAAAGGTAAGAAAGTGAACATTTATACTGACAGTCAGTATGCTTTCTCTACTGTACATGTTTTTGCGCAACAGTGGAAAAATAGAGGAATGATAACATCTACTGGTAAACCAATTAACCATGTGCAATTTATTTTAGATCTATTAGACTCTATTCAGTTACCTCAAAAAGTAGCTATTTGCAAATGTGTAGCTCATACCAAGCAACAGGATAAGATTTCAAAAGGTAATGCGCGGGCTGATACAGCAAGCAGCTTCAGCCTCAAAAGCTTTTCTTTTGAGTGAGGAATTACAACCCTCTGAGACCTTAGATTTAGAAATGTTAAAAACAATGCAGACACTTACTACAAATGTAGAAAAACAGAAGTGGATAAAACGAGGAGCAATCCTTGAAAAGGGACTGTACATCTCCAAGGAGAAGAAACCAATTTTGCCATCTAACTTGTTTAGATATGCAGCTTTGTTGAGCCATGGGCAGAGCCATGTCTCAACAGGGGGGATGGTACAGTTAGTGAATCGAGTATTTACAACCTATGGATTTACAAATTACACAAAAAATTTCTGTGCAGCATTCCATGTTTGTAACAAGCATCATGCACAAGGGGCATTGAAGCCTAAGCAAGGGAGTTTCCCTACACCACCGTATCCATTTCATACTATTTGTATGGATTTCATAGAACTGAATAAATGCGAGAATAAAAAGTATTGCCTTATCATTATAGATATGTTTTCCAAATGGGTGGAAGCTTTTCCAACTAAAAATCCAGATGCAGCTACGGTTGCAAAGGTCCTTGTTAAAGAAATTATACCCAGATTTGGCATACCGGAAAAGATTTATAGTGATAACGGTACACATTTCGTGAACCAAACAGTACAGCAACTTAGTCGTTATTTTGGAATATCATTAAAGAATCACTGCGCTTATCACCCCCAATCTGCAGGGTTAGTAGAGAGGCATAATGGAGTGTTGAAGAACAAGCTTAGGAAGTTGATGACCAAGACACAGAAGAATTGGGTGCACTGTTTGCCTTTAGCACTGTTGAGCATAAGAACTGTTCCAAATGCAAAAGGATTAACTCCTTTTGAAACTTTGTTTGGGAGGGCATATTATACACCTCAGTGGAAACTTCTCATGTCTGCAGAGCAAGAGGCTGACAGTTCACTTGCAGGGTATATGAGGCGATTTTTGAATAAAAAACTTTTGCAGTTAAATTCTGTTTCAGATAAAGAACAATTGAAATCGGAAGCACCAGTAGCCCCAGGCACCTGGGTCTGGGTGAAGATTGTGAAGCGGAAGAAGTGGAGTTCTCCAAAGTGGGAAGGACCGTACCAGGTACTACTGTCAACACCTACTGCAGTCAAGATCGTGGAGCGAACTTCCTGGATTCATTTGACGCACTGTAAACTGGTTAAGAACTTTGAATTGGACAAAAACTTTGTTACTGTTGTACAACGAGAGCATAATGGCCAGTGAATAGAGACGTTGAGCAACCTCAGAAAACTTTTATGATTGTTTTAATAGCTATGCTAATCGCACTGTTCTTTTTGTTGTGGTCACTCCTTTTTCCTGCCACAAAAGTTGAACTGATTAGACGTAATGAACCAAACATAGACTGGCATCCGAACATCAACACTTATCAGGCAATTAAACGTGTGTATGCTGAGACTTTTAATGTTTTGAACTGCTGGGTCTGTACGGCCATACCAACAGCTTACGGGGGTTTATTGATGGCTGCTATCCCCCTAGGGGTCAATGAGACCTGGGAAAATCTGGTGTTTGACACGGTTGCTATTAAAGCACATGATAAGGTAGCACTGTATTTGCCTGTAACACAAAAAGGAATTGTATGTTTTTACAAAAATGACACCATCCAAGTTGGATGGAGTAAGTGTAATGTCACAGTGCAGTATAAATGTTATAGAAAACCAAATGATTTAGGTGGATCTTGTAGTACAGATTATGACTCATTCTTGAAATCTATGCATAAGACTCTTGATCAGGTACAATGTAATCCTCTACTTTTTAAACAGTTATCTGTAATAGATAGGAAAATGTTTCATGCAGGGCAGTTATTTTGCAACAAAGTAACAACTAAAGTAGAGGACTGTTATTTCGTGTGTGGTAAAAAAGCATATAAATGGTTACCTGAGAATTGGTCTGGCAGTTGTTTTTTGGGATACCTGGTCCCGGCCATCTGACACACTGCAGTTTTGCCTCAGGGGAATATTCGAAATACCCGAGATGTGACCAAAAAGACTGTCAAGAAACCTGAGAATCCAGTGGGACAGATCAAAGCGGGCTGGAAAGACCATCATAATGTGGGAACCAAACTTGCACATGGACTTGAGTGATGCTGTTATATCCTGGGCAGGTATATTACCTGCATATGGTGCAGGTAAATCGATATGGGAGCTGCGAAAACAGTCAAAACTTCTCGAAGTAATGAGTAATGCGACTTTTTCTGTTCTTGAACTGATAACTGATGAACTGAATGCTATGAGAACTGTAGTACTCCAAAACGAATGGCTCTTGACTTCACCCTAGCGGCGAGGGGTGGGACGTGCGCTTTAATCAAAGAAGAATGCTGTGCGTTTATTCCTGATCATCAGCATGAGATTAACGATCATCTCGAGGTGATTCAGCAAGTGTCGGCCATGACCAAACCAGGCCCAAACCCTCTGACAGACTTTTTCCAGAATGTATTTGGGGGGTGGGGTTCCATCCTAATGAACATATTGATTGCCACTGGGGTAGGATTACTCCTAATAGGAGTTTGTGTTTGTTGTGGAATCCCCTGCATGAAGAAATTAATCAAAGAATTCATAGATTTATCAGTATCTGAGACTATGTATCAAAGTACTGAATTTGAAGAGATGCTAGAATGTGAAACACTTTCATAAAATTTTAAACTGAATGACTTTCTTAACTGCAAATCCTAAATGGAAGAGGTTAGGAAAAGAAGCAAGCTGTTTATTCTTTTTTGAAAATAGAATTAAAAAGTATTAACAGGAGAGAAATGTTAGAAAAATATGTGTTACTGTGTGTATGCTTAAAGCCAATTAATAATCAAATGATTTAATACACTTTTCATTCTATTTTTCATGCACTGTGTTATATATAAATTGAGTTTCATACGAGACTGAAAAAGATGCTTTTTGAAAACTGCAGTATGCTTTCTGAAACTTGCAAGTTGCTCTCTGACCTAGTAACTGCTAGCACAGCAATATTCATGTTTATGCCTTTTGGAAATGTACTTGAGAAGCAGGTGCTTATCTGCTAGGTCAGGAACAAATGAATGAACAATACTATATTCTGTAAATGTAATGATTTTAGACAATCAGCTCTGTTTGAACCATGGGAACATGTGTAGCTGCAGTAACTTAGAGATAAAATAGACAAAGGATTATTAGAGAAATGAACTGCTAACATTGTGCTTGAATTAGCCATAGTACCTTGAATGGTAACATAACATGTATCTAACTGGTAGTAATCAAGGCCATGTTGTTTTCCTCAGGAAGTTTCACATAAAAATTGATAAATCAGCAGAAATTCATGGGAATGATGGTCACCAGATGATGATGAAAAAGGTGGTAATCTGTTACGTCAGCTTGGTAGGCCATGACTAGTTATAGAATGTATAAAAATGAAAGTATTTCCTGTTTCTTGTTAGACAAACTCTGTATTAGCACGTTTTTGTCTCCTTGCTGCAAGATTAAAGTGCCTTAACCTGAACCTACCATGTTTTGATCATTTTTAAAGTATATTTTTCTTTTGACAGCATGTCTCACACATCCACTGACACCAGCCCTTTTTGACATTAACTCCTCCCTACTGGTTATGTCACGTCTCACACATCACATAAAAGATTTGTTTATTTAAATATTTCTCAACAGTTACACTCACATATTTCCCTGCAAAAGACATACACCCCTGTATCCCCTTCTGCACCTGTGTAAATGAAGATAACTGTGCCGTGTCCTTTGTATGTTGTTTCTTTAGTTGGCCATGTCTGATGCACCGTGTGGCCAACCTATGCATGGATAAGCACAGACTGGTGTTGCTTAAACATGTATCATTTTAACTGCAATGTATCTGCTTAACTCTTGTAAAGTAATGTTGTAAAGCTATGTGAAATTCTCTGTCTGTTTGCTAGTATCACAGTATAATGTACATGCTTCCATCTGGCGTAATCATCCCATTCCGCTAACTGTTTTTCTGATGCTTTGTCTGTCTCAGCTTCTGCTGCCTGTTGTGTTGGAAACTTCTGGCCCTGCAAGAGCCCACCATGCTGTAACTGCTTCCTATTGTGTAACACTGTACTTACAGACGGTATTTTGGCACATGTGCCAGGGTCATATTACAGGGCCCCACTAGATGAATCCAGACAGCAAAAGTGTGCTTTCAGCATCCCATACACACACTAAGTAATGCTTCTGTTTTTTGATAAGGCATGGTTGCACCCCCCAGTCTGTTTGATTGTGTGGATTTCTGATGGGTGCCATGAGCCAAGGTTTCAGGGCATATCCAGCATGGCCAACAAGATGCTTATGTGGGAAATCACCCCTCACAGATAAATGATAAAGATCACATGTGCCATATGTGTGAGCCTAAAAAACTACCTGGATAGCCTGTACAGACACACACAGACACAGATATGGACACAGACATAGACACAGCACATTATAGATGATAACCTGTACATTACAGACCACCTGGCAGTTGATGGAGTGCTACCTTTTGTGGTTCATGTACCTCCTTCCCAGTTCAACAGGTGAAGCCTGTACTTTAATGTGGGTACAGGTAATGGCATCCAGTACTTCTGAAAACTGGGCTATACCGTAGAACTCCCACATGGTGTTGGCTCTGGACATAGCACTAAACTGTCTGTATTTTTAGAGACTGTCCAATTTTTTGCCTTATCTGTTTGGTCTGTTCCTCATAAAACTTGTTTTTTTTTTAAATAAGTGAGGACTAAATTCACTAAATAATGACAGACATTTAAATTTCAGACTTTATTTCCTTCAGAAAATGCATAGTAACACAAAACTATTTTTATGCCAGCAACTCTAAAGTTTATACAAAGAATATTTAAAATTTATGAAAACAAAGAACTTCAAAGGCTAGTTGGAAGAAAAACTCAGAGGCTAAACTGGTGTATTTAGTGCTTTCATTCTTTAATGGTAGCAGAAATTCATCAGAAATGTAAGAAAATACAACCAGAGCACAATTTATTACATTAACACAGTCATAAAAACCCACATCTACCTATCACCTGTAGTAATTCAAAAAACAATAAGACAGTAGCCTATGAGAAACTAATAAAAGGGACTAGGATTAGTGGTGTCACTTGTACCATTGTAAGACACACTTGATATTGTAATTTTCATTGATACCTGGGGCAACTTCAGCATTTAAGATAGTTGCCATTTAAGTTCTCTGACTTCTAGTAGGGAGTCTCTGTCCCCGTAAAACACATCTAATTGTTCCAGTACAATAAATATAAAACAAGTAAAACCAGTGCATATAGAGCTATATTTCCCCACGGCATCATACCTCCCAACCGTACCAAATTGTTCATTTTTTACTGAGGTTTGGGGTCCAAATAATAGGGTGCTACAATTCCCGAATGACACCCCTTAATTTGCAGGCATTTTATTTGCAAGTTTTTGAGCTGATGTCATCACATGCATGATGACATCAGCTCCACGAAACAGCCTGTCAGAATTTAGCTAGCTAGCTCATTGCATACATTTCTGGTCACACGCAGAACATTATGATGCCTGGAAGGGAATTGCTGAGTCTGCTGCCTGCAAGAGGTTCTATGAGTCTGCAATGGGCGTTGCCTGAAAGCTACTATAGGTGTGTGTGTGTGTGTGTGTGTGTGTGTGTGTGTGTGTGTATAATGCCCCAGGTGAATATGCCTGGTGGCTAGATGTACCCCATCTCAAACCCTGTACCTTGGGTACAGGTAACAAGAGCCTAAAGTCCCTACCCACCACCACTTTCAGGTTTATGCCTCATATTTTTGTTCTTTTCCTCATAAAATCTGTGGTTTTGTGACAAATCAGTGAATGATTGAATTTACTAAATAATGACAGGCATTTGAATTATAGACTTCATATTCTTCAGAAAATAAATGGTAACACAAAACTTTTTATTCTAGCAATTTTCTAAGTTTATAAGATCAGCATTTGAAATCTGTCCCTATTTTTGGACCTGTATTCCTCCATTATTGACTTTGTCCAGGTTTTTTTGTGCTAAGAGGTTGAGAGCTATGGTGAGAAGTGAGATCTGAATTCTGTACTCCCCCATTATTGGCTTTGTCTAGATTTTTTGTGCTAAGAGGTTGAGAGCTATGGCGAGAAGTGAGAACTGAATTCACTAAATGATAGCCATTTAAGTTTCAGTCTTCCTAGCTTTCAGGAAACTGCTAATTTGGCATAGTGGTATGTTGCTCTAACTATAATGCATAGGGTCCCGGGGCCAGGACATGGCAGTGAAACGTGTGGTGGTAACTCAAGATTTTATTCTAACAACTTTCCAAAATTATACAAGCAATGTTTAAAATGTGTCCCTGGTTTTTGGGCTTTTGCCCCCCCCCCCAATAAATTTTGTCTTTTTCCAGATTTCATGTGCTACAAAGTTGAGAGATACAGTTGAGTGTCGAGTTGATTTTACAAGGAGCTAAGAGCTTCAGGGGAAGAGAAGTTTAGTGTTGCTTATGCTGAGTCTGTTTGTATTGTTAATAGTGTAACAGGTTAAATGCTTGCATTTGATGCAGAAGGTTGTGGGTTCTACTCCCACAGTATGTAGATGCATTGCCGATACTGTACTATCTTGTACTTTTAAAGGGGTGGGTGTAACAAGTCAAGGGTGTAGCTGCAGATACAACAAAAGTGAGAAAATGTCATGCACAAAGGCATTTGTGCCTCAGTGAAAAGAGCAAAAAATATCATTAACTCAAATTCAGGAACAGAAATTCAAAATTATGTTTCTGGGCTGCATTATAAGAAAAGTAGTTTTAAACATGTACAGTACATTTTCCAGCATTCAAGATAAAACACACATTTTTCCACTGCAAACAGTGGAGAAGCAAGAGTGGCCAGTTAACAACACCTGGATACAATGATATTTGTTTATTTTGTTGTGCATTTACAGCTATTGAGTTGGTCTGATAACACAAATCAGAGTAAGTCAAGAAAAAAACTGAGAAGCTGTGCAAGATGCCCATGGCTTACACTACTGTCATTCTATATATATATATATATATATATATATATATATATATATATATATATATATATATACATATACATGTGTGTGTGTGTGTGTGTGCGTGTGTGTGTATGTGTGTGTGTTTGTGGATTTGTGTGTGGAAGTAGACTTTTATGATGGAAATGTTGTGAATTGGGCAGTTTTTTCATTATTGGTTCATGCATTTTGTTCCATTGCCTAATGGAAAAATGTTCAAACAATACATTTAAAATGCACTCTAAGTCTAACAAGTGTGCAGCATTATACAAGGAATATAATTTAATAAAGTCATGAAGGTGTATCAAAGAGCATATGTATGTTTCTTGTTTTGTGTGCAAGGGTCAAAGGTAATCTTTATCCACCACTGGCCAGATACATTTTCTTTGGATGTGGTGTGGGTTTCAATGCTGTTTCAATGAATGTGAGTTTCAAGGGCAGAGAAGTTTTAATGCTAAGTCTATTTTCATTGTGAGACAGTATTGCTTTGTTTAGCAGATGTCTTAGTGTTTGTGCATTGTGCTATAAAGTGTAAAAATAAAATCCAAATAATAATTGTAGAAATAAAGTGATATGCACATTAGTGTTTATGGTAAATGGCACAAAATAGCCAGGTAATGGGACATTGGAATGGCTGCAGCCTGCAGGGGGATTCTGGTACCATATTTTGGTTGTATGTTCTTCAGTTTGCATTTGAAAGTTGGTATCCCATGATTACATTGGAGTGGGTGGGGATGGGTAATTATGTATGCAAATTTTATGTTAATCAGCGTACAGATTTGTACCTATTTTTCATGGTCTTTGTCCAGATTTTTGATGTTTCCAGGTTGAGAGGTATGCAGGGCATTGGTATAATCCTTATGTCATATAGCTGCAATGTGTTCTTTGATGTGGTCTGACAACTTCCTGCTGGTTTTACCAATGTAAAAAAAAAAAAAAAACTACAGTTATCACAGATGCCTGGATAAACAATGTTGACACTATGGCAATCATAATATTTGTTAATGCAAACTGTGTAATTGCAATGTTTGAATACATAACAATTTTCACTCTTTTTGTGCCTATACCCCCCATTGTTTTTTGGCTTTGTTCAGATTTCTTGTGGGAAGAGGTTGAGAGGTATGCATGGGTACCACATATGCTCCCCCCACATGTTAAAGCATGACATTGAGAAACTGATGGTGTATCCTCAAGACAGATGCTTCATATCCCCCCACTGTGTTCCCAGTAGGTGAATGAAAGGCCACTGTAGCTAATATACTGAAAGCCACACATGTCTTTGCATCTGCTGGGATAGGTACTCCACAACTCATAGGTGCCTGCAGACAAGGCGACACATTTTCATGATTTGTTGAATGGTATCTCTGTCAGTACGATGCTTGTCCATAATATCAGTGTCAAGGAGACCATGGAATTTTAAGCATGGTTGGATGACTTGGTGTCTCTGGGGGCAACGTCATGCATAATCGGCATAGCAGCAGCAGTGAGAGCTTCCTGCAGATGCACACTTACAATGGCTGCAGCAACTCCTAACTAATTCCTCTATTTATTTATTTATTTTACATTTGTTTACTGGGGAGGTCTGACTGGAGAGAGCTGTCTGTTTTCAGCAGAGGCCTGGGGAGAAAAGCTCCAGAACAATTGCTAACATACTATACATAAGATATTTACATGAGCATTGTGGTTTAGACATACAGTTATAAAATATAGCAGATAATAACATATGTTTGCATAAGATATTTACATAAGCATATGCATATAAGCTATATTGCTATTATAAATATATACTCCATGTGAACATAGGCTTATGGCCGAGTTCAAATATACAACAGGCACTGCTCTGTTGCACAGCATGTAGACATTTTGAATCACTCCACCATCTTGTTTTGTCTAATTATCCCCCACAGCACATTATTACACAATTATTAACATATTACATGGATGACTACATTATTCGGCCTAGCCACATCATAAAAATTGGTTTTCTGACCTACATACTCTCTGGATGTGGCTGCTTGTCACATAGATTTGCTTAATGTGATGCAGCAAAGTTTTTTTTAATCTGGCTCAATGATAGGAAGACCAGGCAGAAGTTTCCTCTGAGTAAAATATAAGAGACTACTCAGGTGAATTTCTTGAATCCATTTCTTGACACATAACAACTTGGATTTTATCAGAGATCCATCCATAATCTTCAGTGATGCATTCCATTTGATGATGAGCATTCTGCACCTTTTAACAAGTTAACTCATTCACTCCAATGGAGCTCAGGAAGTTTGTCCTGTAACTTCCAATGGGTAGAGTCTAAGCCTTTTGACAGGATCAGATTATGTCCTCACATTTCAAGCAAATGACCACATCTCTGGAACCATAGTTCAAACTCTTCAGCACAAACTATTTTTATAGTGGTAGTATTTGTCGTTCGTCTGGTCAGGATAAAACAAATAAACATTTGTGGGTTTGGTTCAAGCAGCTTTATTACACACAAACACATCAGGAATGGGGCTTTGTAACTTAAACTTAAATAAACTTAGAAACAGACTGACTGCCACACTCATACATGTTAACACTCTGTCTGTTCTCTCAAAATGGCACTGCTGCCTGCACATGCTCACTATTTATATGGAAGTACTACATCTGGAAATGCTTCTTAAAGGTACATACACACACTCTGATCTACATCCTCCCTCTTTGAGAAATAGTCCTTATATGAAATGACGGTATTCAATGATATGCAATTTACAGAAATGATCTTTTGACATGTGATTATACAGAACTAATTTTTTGACATGCAATCATACAAAATTAGACACATATAAAGCAGTCATGTCCAGGTTGCTGTGTATTTTACACTAGGTCTAGAAATATGACCTGATCATGTAACATAAAAGTCAGAATTGAATCTAGCAATGGGGACTGTTTTCAAGGAATGTTCAACTTTGGGGACATCTGGGACATCATCAGGAATGATAATGGATACTGAGATAATTTCTTCGGTACGAACATTGTCAGGGTTGCCCTGAGATCTAGAGTCTGAATCACAGGTACAATGCTGTGATATCATTTCTGATACAGGAAGAAGATGCCTGTGGTTTCTCCTGTACTCTATACCCTCATATTCCACTAGGTAGGCTCTTGGCTTGGCACATATACCTCTCACTTGAGGTATGCTGGAGGGATAAGTTCCTGACCCAGAGACTCCCCAGACTCTGGAATAGACTGCCCATACATGTCAAGCAGAGCGCCTCTTTGGCCCTCTACAAAAGGAACCTTGACGATTGGTGGGAGAAAGGAAATTCACTCCGGGATCACGTCAGTCACCCTGCTAGACAGGGGTCCAGGGAAGTAAATAGTGTGGGAAGAAATAGCCAGGGAATTGTTATGGCTAGGCTTGTATAGGCCCTAGGGCCAATAGCCTAGTACCAACCTATGAACCTATGAACCAATTCGATCAAAGCCTTTCTCCATTTGCATCCTCACTGTCTCTCCTTCTTTTAACAGACAAAGAAATCTGTTCATTTTATCATAGCTGGACTTCTGAGAAGAACATTTCTTTAAAATGTTGGGCTTTGATTGCTCTGTTGTTTTTAGCATTAGGCACCAACAAATTAGAACCGATAGGCAAGGATGTCCTGGATTGCCTAGATAGAAGTCTCTGAGCAGGTGAGCCAAGTAGATTGTCACAGGGTATATTTCTGAGATTGAGTAAATTCAAGAAGTATTGGTATTGTCACACTTTGACCTCTCTAGTAATTGCTTTGTTGCACTCTGTACTGCATGTTCAGCAAGGCCGTTTGACTATGGATATTCAGGAATGCTAGTAACATGGATAAAATCCCACTCTTTTGCAAATCTCTGAAACAATTGACTGGTAAACTGAGAACTGTTGTCAGAAATAACTGTGTGGTCTACCATTGACTGAGAAATGACATTTCATCATAGTAATAACAGCACTGGACGTTAGGTTATGTCACAAATCAATCTCAAACCAGTTCAATTAAGAATCTATAACACTAAGTAATGATGATTGCTCCAGTCGAATATATCCGTTGCTATTGTTGACCCAGGTAGTTCAGGAATTTGGCTTAGCTGAAGTGGGTCTTTTTGCAAATGCAGATTAGTACTGTTGCACACTGAACAAGAAGAAAGCACTTTATCACTTTTTTGCTAGAGAAGGACAAAATACTAGTCCTCTCTAGGTAGAGTTGGAACCTGGGTGGCCACGATGCAAAATCTGAATGTATTCATGTTGTAAGGAAGCAGGAACAACAACTTTAGGACCTTTGAAAATGATACCATCTTCCATCAGCATCTCATCTCTGTATGGAAAATAAGGCTGCCCTTCTGGTGGTGCACAAGATTGCTTTGACGGCTATCCTACATTGATGAAGTGGTTGAGCTTTTGCAAAATCGGATCAGTCTTTGTATGATCTCTCAGCTCATCAGGTCTCATGGTAGAAAAATTATGCACTTCCAGGACATCAAAGTTAAAATTCTATGCATCAAGCTGTTCCGTCGTATTTCTGGGTGATCTGGATAAGGTATCAGCCAGATAAAGAAGTTTACCTTTTGTATAGACCATTTTGAAATTATACTTTTGCAATCTGACCTCCATTCTTTGTAGTCTTGCTGGAGTGGAACCCATAAGCTTCTTTAAAATAGTGACTAGAGGTTGATGGTCAGTTTCTATCTGGATTACTCAGCCATATATATAATGATGGAACTTCAAACATGCACACACAATTGCCAAAAGTTCCTTCTCAATTTGAGCATACTGCATCTCAGTTTTGGTAAGAGTTCTAGATGCACAGGCAACAGGTCTGCCTTCTTGAAGAATAACTGCATCAAGACTGAACTTTGAAGCACAACAGGAAAGAACTACTGGTTTGTGGATATCATAGTATCTTAATGTAAGAGGGTTAGCAATTTGCTGTTTGAGGTTACTAAATGCTCTCTGGTGTTGTTCTAACCATGACCATACAACATTTTTGCTTGTCAGGTCTCTTAAAGGTGCTGATAACTCACTATAATCAGGGATAAACTTGCCCAAATAGTTAACCATACCAAATAACTGCTGTAGGGCTTGGTCATTGTCTGGACCTGGCATCTCAAGAATGGCTGCTTGTTTAGAAGGATCTGGTTGTAAACCTGTGCTGGTAAATAAATGACCTACATAAGTAACGTCTGGTAGTCTGAATTTACATTTCACTGGATTGAGCTTTGAATTCACTTCATGAGCTCTGTTCAGAACTTTTCTGAGGTTTCTGTCAAGCTCTACTTCACTATTACATCCAGCTAGTAAATCATCAACTATTATTGTGCACGGGTAGCCTGAAAAAATTTGCTCCATTCCATGCTAAAAGACTTCACTGGCAGAATTTATTCCAAAGGCATCCTGAGGAATCTGTATCTACCAAATGGAGTACTGAATGTAGTCAGCAGTGAAGATTTGCAATTAAGCATTACTTGCCAAAATGAACTCTTTCCATTTAAGACATATAAAAAACAGTGGCATTTGGCATGAGGGTGTCAATCTCCTCGACTGTACGCATTGGATGATGAGGTCTCTTTAATGCCTTGTTCAAGTCTCTTGGGTCAATGCATATTCTTATTTCATCTGAATTTTTCTTATGGGCAGCTACCATGGAAGACACCCACTCAGTTGGTGCTGTGACTGGACAAATCTCACCCTGCTGCACCATTTTGTCAAACTGGATCTTGACTTTGTCCTTCATAGCTATTGGAACTGTCCTTGCTGGTCTAATCTCTGGACTGACCTTTGGGTCTACTTTCATGGAGTACACAACTGGAAGTTTGACTAGCTTGTCATTAAAAACATCAGCATACTCTGAGAAGATAGCATTACTGAACCTGGAGCTGGGACATGTGCTTACATGATATCCTTCTCTGGTAAAACAAAGCAGTTTTATTATTAAACTGTCTCTGAGACCTAATAATGACTGCACAGGTCTTCAGACAACATAAAATTGCAAGCTGTAACTGTTCCCAGCCGAATAACATGAAAGCACTACTGAGCCTTCAGTTTGAATCTCTTCACCTCCATAAGCAACAAGCTTCACACGATTGACCAAACTAAGTTGCCCACCAGATCTCACTTTAGCAAATGTTTCTGCTGACATTGCATTGCACTTTGAACCAGTGTCTACTTTGAGCTCTGTGGGTTTACCATTGATCAGGACAGTACAAAATACTTCATTCTTTGCCAGCAAATCTGCTGTATTAACTTTTTCAATGACCACTGATATACCATCTACACAGAAAGTAGGGTTGCAGCTCTCTACATGATCAACTGGCTTTTTTGAGTAACCTTTCTTAATAGCAGAATGAGGCTTGCTTGATTTACAAAACTTTTGAAAATGGTTCCTTTTTTACACTTGTGGCATTGCTGACCAAATGCCAAGCACTTCTCTCCTTTAGACTCATGCTTTGCTCCACAATTACGACAGTTAAGTATAAGACTTGACTTGGGTTTTACTGAATCACTCTTATACTGCACTGACCATATCCTTAATACTGAGCTAGTCTTGGAACTTGCTTGAAAGTTACGAGGTTTCCCAGCCAGGCATGCAGGGATTGCTGCTGCCATGTGCTTAGGCCTGTTTCTGCATGCCACGTGTTGCATGTTGTCTATGTTTGCTCTAGAAGCTTTTGAAACTATGCTCTTATCACTTGCAAGCATACTTGTGTGCCTTTCTGTGAGCTCATGGATTTGACAAATCTTTATGGCTTTGCACAATGTTAAATCACTGTCACGAAGCAAAATCTTTCTCACTGCAGCACTATTAACACCACACACAAACCTGTCCTTTATTAACACATCTTTCAAGTCACCAAATCTGCACGTTTTAGCTTTATTTCTCAAGTCATTTATAAAAGCTGCAAAAGGTTTACCTGGCTTTTGATCTCTTGTATAATATAAGTGCCCCTCTAATGTAATATTTGTCTGGGGGTTTCACATTTCGCTGAATTTATGTTTCAAGCACTCAGGGTCTATCCTTGATTCAACTGGTACCACAATAGGATGGTTTCCCCCTCTACTGCATAAACTTCTGGTGCATACACAAATTAACGTTCTCTTTCAATGGCTTCTGACCTTGCTAAGTTAAGCAAAATGAATGCCTTTGTACATGCATCTTTCTCAGGAAAAGCTGCTTGTATGAAGATATCATATTCCTGCTCAAATACTCTCCAATTCTCTGCTATATTATGATCAAACACAAGTGGACTTGGTCTGCAAAATGCCTCTGCCATATCAACACACAGTGGTGAAGGTGCTTGAAGTTATGTACGAACATACACACATAAATATATGCCAGAACTCGTAATTATGGCCAATAGCACAACAAACTCCTTGAAATAACTGCACTTTGCCAAATAAGTGCAAGAGCACTCTGAAATCACTGTACTTTAGGAAACCACTCATTATCAGTGTAAGAAATACTTTGAAATGACTGTATTTTGTGAATAAACTGCACAGAATGGAAAAAACGCAGAGTAAGAAACACGTTGAGATGAATGCACTTTGCAAATAAACTGTACACAGCTCAACAACCTTTCAAAATGGCTATACTTTGCAAAATAACTCTGCACAGTGTAAAAAACACTTTGAAATGGCGGCACTGCGAATAAATGCACACAGCTCAAGAAACTTTTTGAAATGGCTGTAGTTTAACTGCACTTTGCAATATAACAGTATTTTGCACCTAGCAAACTCCTTGAAATAATTGCACCATAATAAAGCACATACTCTGCAAACACTTTGCACACTCTGAGTTACTTTGAACAACTCTACTTATGCTTTGAATGGCTTTAGTCAATGTAAAATAGTAGTTTGCACCCAAACATGGTCTTTTACTAAAAACATGCAGTCGCCTTGCCTATTAAGCTTAATTTGCCTTGTAGCATTGTCGCCTCACAGTAAGACGTTGTCCTGTTCAATTCTCAGCTAGAGTGTCTTCTGTGTGGAGACATGCGTGAATGGGCATGCCTTCATTGAAGGTTGTGCATCAGGGCTGGCAACTCGGCACGTAAAAATCTACTGCCAATCATTAGTGGACAGGAGTTCCACTGTGGCGACCCCTAACCAGGAAAAGCCGAAAGACACAAACAAACAATTGTACTCGTTATGCCCTTCTAATCTCTTACCATGCTCTATATACCTTTCTTGTGCTCGTTTTGCTTTAAGCATGCTCGTAATGCAAACCAAAGATAATTCTGATTCCCATATGAATTTCTCTACTTGTTTTAAGAAATATCATGGTTTCAAGCATTGCATTTAATTAATAACGTGGTTTGTGCCTTTTGTTTGCTTAAAAATGCATTTTGTATTACTCATTTGATTTATAATGCATTTTGTGCCTTACATCCTCCGTTTCATTTCATTTGCCAAATAAATCATTTGTGCAGTTTTCTTTACCTTAAGTTCATTTCTGGCCCTTTTTTGTTTGTCTGAGCTCTGTTTCACTCAACCTGCTTAGTCTGCCTTCACCATCAACTCTGCACCTCATCGCTCAAAGAAGTTGATCTCGTAATCCCGGTTCTGACACCATGTCGCTTGTCTGGTCAGGATAAAACAGATGAAGATTCTTGGGTTCAGTTCAAGCAGCTTAATTCCACACAAACACATCAAGAATGTGGCTTTGTAACTTAAACTTAAATAAACTTGTAAACAGACTGACTACCACACTCATACATGTTAACCCTCTGGCTATTCCCTCAAAATGGCACTGCTGCCTGCACATGCTCACTATTTATATGCTTGTGCTACATCTGGAAAATTCCCACCATCTGGAAAATATCCTATGTAATCCCACTTCACAAAGGAGGCAGCTCTACTGAATTCTCCAATTATAGGCCAATAGCTATACTCTCTCCACTTGCAAAGATTATGGAAAAATGTATTCATAGACAACTCATGCACCACTTAATCCAAAATCGCCTTATGGCAGACACTCAGCATGGCTTCCGTCCTCATCACAGCACTACTTCAGCCCTCCTAGCCTTTACTAACACCATAAACCATAATCGCAACAATAATTATATATCCTCAGCCCTCTTTTTGGATCTTTTCAAGGCATTCGATATGGATGATCACCAACTTTTAATCCACACCCTGCAAACATTCTGTCTAGATACTGGAGCCCTCCAGTGGTTTCAGTCCTACCTGAATGGTCAACAGCAGGCTGTCCTCTGGCAGAACAAACTCTCTAACCTTCTACCTAACACCCTTGGAGTACCACAAGGCTTTATACTAGGGCCCTTGCTGTTCTCCATCTTCACTAACGACCTTTATATTGTCATCCCAAAAGTCAGCTGTATCCAATATGCTGATGACTCTACTCTGATTTGCTCAGCCACATCTCCAGTAGAGTTATGGTCAGCTACCCAGACCACCTTTAATACAATAGAAAACTGGCTTTCTGAACATCGTCTGATCCTAAATCCCAAAAAAACTAAAATGCTGTTATTTTCACCAACACGTAGGTCTACCGCTTTCACCTTTACCATAAAACCAAATGATGGCACAATAATCTCCCCTGACCTATCTACAAAACTATTAGGTGTCATCATAGACAATAGTCTAAAATTTGACCTACATGTTAACCAAACTATCAAAACCATCAATAAAAAACTAGGGTCACTTTACAGAATAAAAGCCTTCCTAACCCCTCCAGCTAAAATTGCCATAGCTTGCTCTCACCTTCTTTCAACCCTTCTGTATGCATCCCCTCTACTCTCGAATTTAAACAAGACTGTCCTTAACAAACTCTCAATTTGCTACAACCACATTGCCAGGTTTGCCACTGGGCTGCCTTTTAGGACACATCATTGCATCAATCTAAATCAGCTTGGGTGGCTTGAACTACCCAGCCTAATCCAGTATAACCAACTGATTATGGCCTATAAAATCCTCTATAATCCGGACAATACTCCTGCACTTAAATATATTATCACCCCCTATAACAATCCTAGACCGCTTCGATCCTCTAACAAACTACTAATTCAAACTAGCAAAATTAATAACACAGCCGGTGATTCTCTCTTTGCAAACTCTGTAAGTAGATCCTGGAACTCTCTTCCAGCTGATATTACCTTACTTTCCACCTTAGATCAATTTAAAACTAGACTCAAACAACATTTGTCACTTAACTGGCTATGTCAATGTATCAAGCCTGGCTAACTCTCTCTAGAATGTGTAAAAATCTGTTAACCAGTTTACTGTGTAATTTAATTTAATCCTGACTTGGGCTCAGGATTAACTGTAACTTGTGGAACTTGTTTAACTTGTTTACTTATGTAATCTCTGTAAATAGCCTGTTTGTAATATGTAATGCTGGTATTATGTAATGCTGTATCTGCTTACACTTGGAGCTTTTCTCCCCGGGCCTCCGCTGAAAATAGACATGCATCCAGTTGGACTATCCCGGTCAACAAATGTAAAATAAATAAATAAATAAAAATAAATAAATAAATAAATATTAATGCAGTTTTGTTTGCAATTGTGTAAGCTTTAAGATGAAATATTTTTAAATATTGTACATAGCATGGTTTTGGAATTATTGATGCAAAATATGAACAAGCAATATTTGATGCCTAGAGGCATCAGTAGGAGTTATCTACAGATGCACCTGGAGTCGTCACTTGTATGCAGTGAGTTAAGAGAAAGACCATAAAAACAAAGAATAGAAGCATTTGTGTTATCTTTGCCCCTTGGCCTAATTTCTATACAAGAGAAACTGAAGGAGCCAGTAGATTCTTTCAATCACTCCTCTAGTCCTCTCCTTAAGTTACCAACTTAGAGACCGTGTTTGAGCCATGTCTTCCAAATGTGGGGCAGTCCCAAGATCAACCTATTCTTGTCTTCAATGGAGTCTACCTCTTCTGCTACTCAGTGCAGTCATGGGAGAGTAAAGTAGTGGTGGATATGTTATCCATCTGATTCGTGGCTGGTTCCCACCAGTTATACCCCTATCTGCAGAAGCCGAGTAAGAAAGGCCAAGACTTATTTTCATCACCCCTTTTAGGTGCATTTTCAGATGAAACAAGTCCAAGTGGCAAAGATAATACTACTCTATTAAGTATCAACTCATAATTTTCTTGAAACATGTGTACTCTTTTAGAAATGAAAACATTCTAATTTAGGTTAACTGCCGTGCAGTGGCTAAATAATGAACATGTATATTATGCTGTTCAAAATGTGCACATATTTAGCAGCTGATATGACAACTCATTTGTAGTGAATGCAGTACAGATATCGCTATAAGCCATTGCATGTACTGTTTCAGTGTCTTGGGCTGAGCCCTAAGACTGAAAACATGATACGGACAAAACCTGATATGTTGCTGTTCACTATAGACCATGCTAATAAATAAATAAATACCCATTTGTAAACCAGGTAGGCCTACTGGATATACATTCCCTTTTGAAGGGTGACCTGGGAGCAACAGCTGGTTAAGTGACCTGTGCAAGGTCACATAGTAGGCAAATAAGGATCGAGAGAATCAAACCCTATACCACAGGAACTATAACTCACAGTCCCAATCCTTTGCTAAGCTTTGTTCAGAATTCTCCTAGTTGTTTGTTCACTACTGATCATACAGTGTATTATTTGCTAATGACTTACATTTCCATCATAATGTGTTTGTTTGCCGCAGATGACACTGCATCTGTATCTATTTTAACTGTTGTTTAATATAGTTCATTACTAGTACTTTAATACTATCATTATTAATATGTTCTGTTCTGTGCCATGATTATGTGGAAGCAAAATTCCTTTGCTTCATTAAACCTCATTGTGTAGTTTCTCTGTTTCTTATTGTTACTGGTTATCATTAAAAGAGTCTGTGGTTTATGCTAGTGTCCTCTGTCTAGGCCACTACAACTGAACATGATAGAATAGGAAAAAACACATAGCTCTGTATCTAGCAGTTAGCATGTTCCAAACTACTTTTTCTCTCTGTGGTCGCAGTTTTGTTTTTATTCTGACTTTCCTATAATGGTGGTCTTCGACTTTAACTTGGTCAGGATGATGTCATGAATTTTCCACATTTTCTCCATGTTATTATACTCTACTGTCTATTAGGAAGCATATTTTCCCCTGATACCTCAGACAAATAGACTACTGTTTCTGATTATTATCTTTGCTGCTTTCTCCATCAAATAGCACAGCTATCTGCTACCTATAACTATATTAGTCATTCTAAAATCATCAGCCTTCTGGTAACCACTCCAGTCTTGGCAAAGTAATTATATTTTTTACCCTTCTTGCTGTGTCAAAACAAACTTCAAAGCCACAATTTATTTTCTTTTATGCTTTATTGAAATGAGAATCACATTTTAATTATTAGCACTGTAAAGGCCAGAAAAAAAATAAAATAAAAACATACATTATGACAAGTGCCAGAAGTATTTGATGGGCAAGTGCACTTGATAAGTAGCTATCGAAGTGTTTGCCCGTATAAACTTTTAGTCTGGTTATTTGTACAGTTATTTTTGCAGTTTTACATGTTTCAGTTTGGTATGTCTCTTTAGAAATCTTTACGTTTCATTGACATGTATCTGCCCTACACCAATGGGTTGCAAAAACATATAATACGTGGTCATATCAGCTGGTTTTAGGACACAGATGAATGAGTCAGTCATTAGCTACGTGTTATGGTTTTCAATGCAGCTCTCTTAACTTCACCTGCCACAGTGACTATTAAAGATGAAAATCATTGCATATACTTACCATAGTCATTCACCTGAAAAAGTTTTGATCAAAGCTGACAGGGAAGCCTGAAAGCAAAGTGCAATTCAAATGTAGGAAGTGATGAAGGCATAAGTCTGTATCCATTAACATCAAAAATGACTTCTTACTCTCAAGCCTTATATTTTTTACATCTCATAGTCACTATAGCCTTACTATGATATCCCTGATGAAGAAATTAGACCAATTAACTCAGGCAAAAAAGGTGATTATGGACAAAAATACGCAAAGTTACTTTTCTGGACTCAAATTACAAAGAATGGGGCAAAATATTAAAAATTTCAGCTATTACACTGAGAGACAAGAGATTCCACAATGCTGCTCTGATGCTTGCAGGAATGTGAGAGACAGGGAAACCAATGAACTAAAGGCAAGGCAGAGTAACTTCACCACAGATCAGAAAATAGGGAAGGTTGGCAAAGAGTGAGGAAACTAAATTATTTTCGGGATGGTGCCATAGAAAGGAGGCAAGACAGTGGGTAGTATGTCGTAGTCATGGGGCAGAAATGGAACTGCTGGATATTTAAAAGAAGGAGGACATGGGAGGAACTTTGAAATAAAGGTAAAACTAGTCCCCCCACCTAACCCTCAAAACATTTAAGAACTTCCCTAAGGTAAATTACTCCTATTAAGGGACAGCATAGCTAGTTTCCAAGCTATCCCAAATCCAGAAAACACATAAACCTATGAGGAGGCATACACAAAAGCTATGTATAACCATATAAACAGCTACATCAGGACCAGACTGAAAAAGCCCAGGTCAAACCAAAATGTATAGGTTGTTCAACAAAACATAGAACATTGTGTCAAGAATTAAGAAGGAATGTGCACAGCAGAGGAAAATGTCCCTCATTAGTCTAAACAAGTAAATCAGGGAACTAGTCAAGTCTCTGAAAGCAGGCTTTGAGCTAAAAATAGCATCCAAAGCTAAGGATAATCATAAGGTGTTTTTCAGTTATGTTTGCAGCTGTAGATGGTATCACTTATACTCAGCCAGAAGATATAGCAAATCTAACGGGCCAACAAATTCAGCTCAAATTTCACCTCCCCATCACCTCCAATTTTCCTCCTGAGAAATACCCTCCTCCACCCCAACGCCAATTATCACCAAAGAACAGGTTACCACTGCAATCTCTAAAGCTAAAAACATGGTTTCAATGGGGGCCTAATGATATACCAGGTTGCCTCTTAAACAGCTTAAATCAAGACTTATCAGACCCATTAAGATCTGTATTTAGCCACAGCCTCTGGACTTGTTTTGCCCTGAAAGGGGTTGGGAGGGTGGCCTAATGGTTAAGGTGTTTGCCTTACAAACACAAGGTACAGGGTTTGAATCTCACAGGGGACAAATGGCTAGGCTTAAAATGGCTTGCAAGGGTAGTTAGCCTAGTACTAATCTATGAATCTATGAACCTATGAAAGAGTGGAAGACAGAACAGTTATCTACTGACCTGAGAAATTACAGACCCATAAGTTTAACTAGTCATATGTGCAAGCCCATGGAAAGAATAATCATGGACCTGATAAATAATGACACAGGAAACCTCCAAATACTGGACCCGACCCAATTTGGTTTTGTCAAGGGCAGGCCATGCCTCAGTAGGGCCATGGATGAGGGTAAAAGTATACCTTCCACCTACCTTGACCTTGCTAATGCATTTGACACAATTCCCCACTCAGGCATTATGAACAAACTCGCAAAACTGGGCATAAATCTCTACATCACTAGATGTATAGGCAATTGGCCTACAGACAGGGCACATGTTGTTAAAGTGGGTGAATCCAGATCCAGGAAACGGCCAGGTACTAATGGTGTACCACAGGGCTCAGTGCTGGGACCACTCCTGTTCATAATATACTTCTCTGAAGTCAAGGCTAAAAACCACGGCCTAAAACTAAATGCAAAAAAATGCATTATCATGCCCTTTGGGAAGTCAAATACCCCTGCAAATTACAACATCAATAGCACACTCCTAACAGTAGACTCAGAGATGAGAAATCTAGGTACACAGATAGATAGCAGCCTGAACTTTGACTGCCATGTTTCCACATTGGTGAGGAAATCCTTCTACGTGGCACAGCCCTCGTTGGACCAATAATTGAGTACAATGTACCATTTAGCATGTACTTGACTAGGTACTGAACAGATGAAGTGACCTCAGAGGTTTCTTACAAAGTAAATACAGGTTGTAAACAACATGTCCTATGTGGATAGACTAAAAGCCCTATTCCTTTACTCTATTTCCTACAGCCTATTAAGGAGAGACCTGTGCCTGAACTACAAGGCACTCACAAATCCAGCCCTGATGGAGGTGCTGCACATCTGCAAGTCAAACAACACAAGGCTCACGTGATCTAGGGTCTAAACTTAGTCAGCAACTCAAACAAAACATGCTGGAGACAGATATGTGTCTCAGACAGTGCCCTTTCTTTGGAACAGGCTTCCAATTCATATTAAGCAGACCCCTTCCCTGACCCTCTTCAAATGCAGTTTGGATCAATGGATGGGGAATTGCAAATTCATACCTGGGGTAGCATCTATATCCCTTATGGACAGAGGCAATCAGTAAGATACTCAATGCATAGGTACAAATCCGTGCCATCCTCTTGCCCCTGGGGGCCATATATTGGTTAAAATCAGATTATATTGGCTAGGCTTGTAAGGGCTAATAAGCCATTAGCCTAGTAATATTCTGTGAACTTATAAACAAGAAAAGAGTGAAAATCACCTGTTATGATATCTCCAGCTGTCAGGGGCTGCTATTATCATTATGGATATCCAACTTCAAAGAGCTGCGCTAAGGTGGAACAGGAACAATATGTGATACCAAATTTGGTGTGAGGAAAATGGGTTATAGCACCAAGCTTGTATACAAAGGGTTGGAGGCACACTGGTGATCGATACCACAGGATATGAATGTGGAGAAGCAGAGAAATATAAAAGAAAGGGCAAACTGAGGCTTCAAAAAGTAAACCCCATAATGTTTTCTAGAATCCAACTGACAAAAATATAACTTGATAGTTGACAGCTAAGCCTTAGTTTTCATTTATCATTTCTTAGCTTGTAGTGCATGTCATCTTCAAAAAATAAAAGAAATTCTACAAGAAGGACCTGAAAATTTTAATGCACAGTCAAATGGGAGAATTTTTTCTCATTTTTTATTCTCTGATCACATGTTTAATCCAGTTCAGGGTCACAGGGGAGCTACTACTCATAGAGGCTGAAGGGCAGTGAACCTGTTCCTTGATCACATTGCAAGATTCAAATATTCAAATACACACACTTGCATGTGCATGCATGTGAGCGTACAGACACACACACACACACACACACACACACACACACACACACACACACACACACACACACACCCACACAGAGACACAGCACACACACACGCGCACACACACACACACACACACACACACACACACACACACACACACACACACACACACACACACACACACACACACACACACTCACACACACAATGTGCAGCTTTGGGCAATTTGGAAGAACACCAGTTCAACTATAGCATATCTTCTGTATGTGGGAGGAAGCCACAGCACCCTGCAAAACCCCCTGTATTCAGCAATATCAGTACAAGTCTTGAATTAGACTCTTGTACAGCTCAGTCTGAAAATACAAAATTATTAAGGATTAGAGAAAAAATAAAACTAGGAAATAATTCTCTCTCTTCATTATTTATTTAATTAATGGCATTCCCATCTTAAAACAGTTATATATGCTGATGATATTCTCCTCCTATAAGCAAATAAAAACACAGCTGGACTACAACATAAATTCCTAGCTATTTCCTTAGAGCTGTACAACTGGACCCATAGCAACAGACTTCTGGTAAATCTAACAGACTCTAAAGTTATTGCATTCACCACAAACCAGAGGTCACATAATTTATTTATTTATTTTATTTATTTGCACTTTGTTTACCAAGAAAGTCCGCTAGGCTATTCAGAGCCCATTTTCAGTGGAGGGCCAGGGAGAAAAGCTCCTCAGTACATGAAGAAAAGTTGAATTTATACATTGGTAATATTAAATCAGAAGCATAAACAAAAAGCGGTTAACACTCAGTTGACAAACAATTATCTTACATGTAAAAACAGATTAGCAATCCAGTTGCAACAAACAAAAAAGTAACATTACATAATCTCCCTCCTCTTAGCATTTCAGGCATTCCTCTCAACCTGTTAGACCAAGAAATCTGGACAAAGCTGTAAATGATTGGGGGAGACAACGTCCCAAAAATAGGAACAATTGTTATTGCTCTTACAAACATAGGGAGTTGATGGAATAACAGGTTTGCATTAGCATGTATTTTCTGATGGGTATGCAATCTGAAACTCAAATGTCTGTCATTTCCTGGCTTCAATTCTCAATGATCTGCCATTGATTTGCCAGAAATCTACAATTTTATGAGAAACAGATGGAAAATATGAGGCAAAAATCTGGACATTCTGTGAAAATCTGGACAGTTGAGAGGTATGGTGAGGTATTCATGGTAAGGTAGTACCAAACAGTGCAATACAAAATATCTTTGGCTACTTATTCCCAAAACAGAATATGGCCTCCCACTGCTAATTTTACAGTCCATTTGTAACACTCATACTGCAGACAGATGTTGACAAGATATGCAAATCTGTATTTCTCTTAAATTCTTACAGTCGCCACCGTGACTTACTTAAAAACTTTACATGGCTACCTATAAATTCTTATCCATCCCATTTTCAAAATCTTAGTACAGGGCCATTGTCTTCCAGTAAAAAGGAAACTGAAAAGAAGGCAGCAAACGTACATTCTTAGGCAGAACATTAAAGACAACTCTTTTGCCAGACCACATTTTAAAATCTCGATTGGTGAAAGAGCCTTCTCAAAAATAAGCCGTGTCATTTGGAATGCCCCCTCCCCCCGAGTTGTCAAACAACATAAAGTAGCACAGATCTTCAACACAAAGTTAAAGGAGCACCTTGTATATGGTGCTGTTTGCTTCTACTTTCTTGACAGGAGTGAAATCATATACGTCTTGTGAAGGGTGAGAAGCACAGAGAAGGGAAAATGGTTATGTGTGCATTTCATTTCTAATATGCTTTCACAGCAAGAATGAAATATTCATAATATCTTTCAGTATGTATCTGTTAGCTTGCTTCCTGTCTAATATTAGCAAGTGCTGACAGGGTTAGGAAATTATAAGACTTCTTAAAAAAAAAAAGAAAAAATAAAGAAAAAAAGTATAAGATTTGTTCTGAGTCGAATGTTGGAATTTGGAATGCATGCCTAATTTGGAATATTATAAACAAGCTGTCAGGAGATCTTAGTTATCAAAATTAATGCTGTAGAGTTCATTTTAATTGGTCATTGGCAGTTTTATAATTATTAAAGTAATGTTGCTTTTAATAGAAAAAAGTATAAATACTGTTGATTTTTGGAACTCAGGGAAACGGAATCTTGATTTCCTAGTCTCCCACTTATGTGTCTTTCTGTGCACTAAAGGAGATTGTTATCCTCTGCTGAACAGTCTGATGTGAAAGTTATTTGGTACATTAACAGTTTGATGCTGTAGCACTATGAGTTCTGAGCAGTTTGTATACTGCTGCATAGTGCCACTTCCTACATATTTTTTCCTTGTTGGACAGTCTCCTCTATTTTCTATGTTGTTTTTCTTATGATTATATATGATACTATTGTGCTGTGTCCAAGGTTTTCAGTATGCACTTCATGTCAGTGTATAAATCTCTGCTTGCCATATAGCCCAGGCTGTTGCTGAAAAGGGTCTGATGACCAGCCAACTAACCTGGTTATCAAACTGCAACAAACACAGACATACATACATAAATAAATGCATTGCTTACCTACATGATTACTCATTCAGGTTACTTCAGATAAAACTACTCTTTAGCAAGCACAAAATAACCCAATAATCTCACTAAACGATCACATAGGCTGGCGTGGGCTTATACTCCTTCAAAGGTCACTTGCTTTATTGAGGCACATCTGGGTTTATACTCATTGAGAAGTCAATTTCCTTTGGAGTGTGTGTGTGTGTGTGTGTGTGTGTGTGTGTGTGTGTGTGTGTGTGTGTGTGTGTGCGTGTGTGTGTGTGTGTAGGGGGATGCTCTGTTCTGTAATCATATTATGCAAGTTTGTCTGACCAAAGATTTTTAATTATGGAAGTGTCACTAATGCATTCCTAAATATAGCTAGGACCAAAACTGATAGCCCCAGCCCAACATCCTACATGATGCATCAGCAATTCAAGGATCACTCTCTTCATCCAGAAAAAGTTAGCCAAATACCTAGTGCTTCAACTTAAAAAATAAACATTAAAAAAGTGGAACCACTTGTCTATTCTTTAGCTTTTCACTGACATCATTCAAGCACCCTGCAATAAGTCCTCTCCCCAGAATCACTATGCACAATGTAATAAAAGACGGCAGACTCATTTCTAATCTATATCCCATGCCCAGTGGCCTAAAAGACTACAGACCCATTTCTAACTTCCACCTTATCATGAATATATTGGAAAAACTACTGTAAAAGCACCCATTTCTTTTTTATTTATTTGTCTTTTGTTAACCAGGTTAGTCTACTGGGCTGATGGCCCATTTTCAGTGGAGACCCGAGGAGAAAAACTCCACACAAAGAACAAAAATAATAGAGTTTACATAGCAGTAATGAGCATTTGTGTACATAATTACATACATTCATGCCATATAGGAAATATGAGTACAACAAATATGCAGGCATTAATGAAAATAATAACAACTAACAATTCATAGAGATTCAGCAGAGACAATGGGCCGGATTCAGGAAAGCTTACACGGAGTTCAAGAGTAGTGTAAGCAGGGTTGCCAGACGTCCCTATTTGGGCGGGACTGTCCCGAGATCAGCAGCCTGATCCCGAGTCCCGCCCTGCCGGTTTAAATCCCGGCCAGCCTCCGCTTTGTTTGTTTTTGATTGTCCGTATACCTGGTATACGGGCCAATCAAATTGCTAAACACAGAGCTTCTTGTGTTCGCATTAAACAGAAGCTCGTGTAGCGATTTTGATTGGCCCATATGCCGTATACAGGCCAATCAAAATCGCTAAACGGAGCTTCGTGTTTAATGCGAAACTGCAATGCACTAAACATGAGAAGCTCCGTGTTTAGTGCAGAGTTACTGAGTGAGCTCAGTTCTTTAATGTGGAACTTTTTTTTGCTCTTCAGTCTCCGGGTCTCCGAAGACCTTTTTTTTTTTTTTTTTTTTTGGTCTTCACTTGTTGTGAGAGACCTTTTTTTTTTTGTCCCTACCTGGGGGTCTGCAAATCTGGCAACCCTGAGTGTAAGCCTCCGTGTAAGCCTCCCGATTCAGGAACAGCCCAAATCTCCGTGTAAGAGACAGCTAACACGTCTCTTACACGGACTGGGCGTGGAAATGCTCAATACCTCATTTGCAGCTGAAAGATATGCAAATGAGGTATCTGAGCGATCCACAACAGAAACCAGTCCGTGTAACGGACGTGTTAGCTGCAGAAATGTACTCAGCTGACAACTGAGTACATTTCTGCAAAATTAAAAACGGAGCTATGTCAGCTCCAAATGAAGGGTGCATTTGTGTCATTAAGCATGCCAATGGCCAAATATGTGGCCATTGTCATGAAAAAGTGTTGCAAAAATATGTAATATAACTTTTTTTTTTCACGGGATTTTGAGGTTTAACTGCAGCGCACACCCGCATAAGCGGGTGCGCTACCTAAAACTAAAAACCGAAGCTTATAAGCCCACAATTGTGGGATTTATGTATTACATGGAATGTCAATGGAGGGACTTGCAGACCAAAAACAATATGGCCTCCGTTTAGTGGTTGTCAAGGGGGGGAAGCTCCGTGTAAGACATGTAACTAAGCATTACTAGGCAATCCTATGTAAATGAGGGTTACAATACTGAATCACACTGCCACATAGGTAATGAGCACTTTCTGAGTAGTGTAAGAGTTAGAGAAGGGGGAGGAACAGAGTAAGAGGTAGGTGACATCACGGGGGGGAAGGATAGATACAAATGTACCAGATTGGAGGGCAATGTAAGGTGAAAGATGACAGACAGACTTCAGGGAGGGAGGTGTGTCCCAATAGAACACTAGGAAAGTCAAGAAACTGAAGGCTTACACTATCCCTACACTCAAAGGTTCTTGATATACGTGCATGCACGCGTGTACGCGCGTGTGAGGCAGGTTCAACATGTGGGAGCGTGTTGCAAACTGTTTACAACGGTTTGCGCGGGCGTGCACGTGTTTAAGGCAGTGTGCGCGCGTTTTAACATGAATCAGCCTAGTTCACACCGTGTAAGGATGTGTGCGCATGTAACACCGTGTAGGGATGTGTCTTGGCGTTTAAGTGACTGTGAGCGTGTTTAAGCTGGTGTGCACATTGCTCCCCCTCAGGAAACAGAGAGGAAACAGGAAACAACTAAATTACACGGAAACTGCCAGAGGATACTGCTGCAGTTAATTGTTGGAAACAATTTGAAGCAGGCAATTATGCAGGCAGACTAGAAGCCCAACCCAGCACTTAAAACACTGCAAAGAGCTGTGCAGAGTGTTTCTCACAAGAGATACTGCAAGAAAGTAAGCTATCAGAATTGAAAACTGAAAAAGCTGAACTCAGAGCAGAAATGCTAGGGGCTGCCATAGCTGTTATAATCAGGCAAAGGCAAATTGCTGAGGGTGGTGTCAATGCAGATGCTGACAGACAACCCAGAGTGAGGAGAAGGAGAAGAGTATACAGGCCCAGGGTCACCTACCATGGGTTACATGAGCTGGAGATAGTAGAGCGCTACAGAGTGGACAGAGACCTTCTGCAGCAGATTGTTGAGCTGTGCAGGCCACATCTCACACACAGAACCAACAGAGGGGAACCCATCCCAGTGGAAACCAGGGTATGTGTTGGCCTAAGAATACTAGCAACAGGTACCTTCCAGAGACCAACTGGTGATATGATGGGGATATCACAGTCATCAGCCTCCAGGGTACTGCACCAGTTCCTGGATGCCATGTCAGCACATGTTGGTGATCATATATATGTCCCTAATGACCGTGAGGTTGTGGCCAGCAATATGCGTCTCTTCCAGCAAATAGCGGGATATCCTGAGGTGGTGGGTGCAATAGACTGCATGCACGTACGCATCAAAGCACCAGCTGGTGAGCGGGGTAGAGTCTACATTAACCGCAAGGGATACCCCTCCATCAACTGCCAGGTCGTGTGTGATGCCCAGGGCATAATAATGAATGTGTGTGCTGGCTGCCCTGGGAGCTACCACGATTCCCACATCTGGCATCTGACGCAGCTGTACCAATCATTTGCCAGTGGGGACTTCCCACACGGACACCTAGTTGGGGGATGCAGGTTATGCACTTGAGCCGTGGCTGATGACACCCATCAGAAATGCACACACACCTGAACAGGAACGCCATAATGAGGCACACACACAAACACGTAATGTCATAGAGCGTGTGTTTGGGCTGCTCAAGTCACGGTTCTGGTGTCTGGACACATCTGGTGGAGCCTTGCAGTACACACCAACTACATGTACCCAAATGGTCATGATATGTGCTATGCTACATAATATGATCCTGTGGAAACAGCTGCAGCAGGACCAGCACAGGGCTGGGCCTAACATCACCCCACCATTGCCAAGGCCACCACAGGCAGAGGGTGACTCGGAGGAGGAACAACCTGATCTTGTCCCAGTAAGCAGAAGGAGGCATGCCCAGTATGCCCTGGCCTTGGCAAAGAGGCAACGCATAGCACATACACTTGGTCAGTAGGAACACTGGGACTGATACCCGCTCTAACTCACTCATATAGTAACAGGGATGCCTAACATGACACAACCTGCTTCCAAACATGTACAGGGAGTGTAGTATGTGCATCCGACAGAGGCAGCCCTGCAGCACCACCTGAGGCATCAATGCCATGTGTTAAGTAATGTAATACCATGTACCATATGCACACCTGAGGACCCGACTAACATCCACCCACACCAATCATAAACCACAAAAAACACAAACCTACCTCATAGGTACCACAAGCGATAGTAACCTAGATGTATTGCTACCCAATGCCAGAAGTATAAATGCATGCAGTGTAAACGCACACAGTATAGAGAATGTAGATAGCAGTGCTGTAATAGAAAACAGGGTCAAAGCCCACATCAGCACCCTGACACTACCAGGTCACACCTCTGTCCTAATAGCAGGAACTGCCCCAGGCCTACTCTGGCAATGTGAGTGTCAAACGAAATATTACTGTCAACCTGGGTGCCCAGGACCCTGATAACCTCGTCTGTGCTTAGAGGATTGCCACCTAGATGGGAACTAGGGGTAACCCGGTTGTTCCCAAAGGGTATGACTATGCATTGTTTAGCGTTTAACGTAAGGCCATGGCTCTGGCACCAGTTATCTGTGTCTATGAGACCCTTCTGAAGGATGTCTGTGTCAGATGGGTTTCCAACTATGCTTCCCAGTTTGCAGCCATCTTCAAACTTTGTCAGCCATAATCCTCCTGTGTTTGCTCGTACTTCTGAAAAGTAGATGCTGATCAAATGTGGGCCAAGGACTGAGCCCTGTGGGACACCACTTGTGACAGCTCTGGAGTGTGACATGGCACCAGCAACTTTGACCCTGTGTGTTCTGTCACTTAGCCAGTTTGCAACCCATGCTGTGATGTATGGGTACACAATTACGCTGGTGATGTTTTCAATGATACCTGAGTGGGGTATTGTGTCGAAAGCCTTTGCCAGGTCAAGGTAGGCTGTGTGGACTGCCTTGCCCATGTCAATGGCCTGGGTGACTGTCTTGAAAACGTCAACCAAGTTTAAAAGGCATGATCTGCCCTTGACAAAGCCAAACTGGATTGGATCCAATGTCTGCAAGTCCCCTATGTCTTCATTTATAATTCCCATTATGATCCTCTCCATAGCTTAGCAGAACAGGCTTGTCAAGCTGATGGGATGGTAGTTTCGGGGGTTGGTGGAGGCACCTCCTTTGTGAAGTGGGTCCACCATTGCCGTATGCCACACCTTGGGCACATATCCTGAGGTGAGGCTAAGATTAAACAGCTGCCCTAACTGTGGGTGTAATTACTCATTGAGTTCATGGAGCACACAACTGGGGACACCATCTGGTCCCATGGATAAAGTGTTTTCCGCCTTGGATAGAGCAGTTCTCACCCCAGCATTGGAGATGTTTGGGGGGCTACAATCCTCTGGTGTAGATACCCCTCCAGTTGTGGGGGGGGAGAAATCTGCACTGAACCTGTCAGCCAGTATGTTGGCAATGTCTGTAGGTTCAGTGATATTTACATCATTCCCAACTAATTCTGAGCATATCTGGGAGTTCCCTCCCAGGTTTCAAACATAGGTAAAAAAGGCCTCATGATTGTCCCTTGAGTCCTGAGTGGGTTTACTCTCAAAACTTGCCTTGGATGATTGTATGGGGGAACCGAGTGTTTTACTCACAATGAGCAGGGGTGTCTTCCCTTCTACGGATTTCGCTCTATCTTGTAGTAGCTCCTTCCTTCTGTTGTAGAGCTTGTTTATGGTTAGGGTCCACCAGACTGGATGCTTGCCTGTGGTACAAACAGTCTTTGTCTTGTTTGGGATTGCCTGATCCATGCAGTCCTGGAGGTGCTGGTAGAAGGCATTTGTATGTGATACAGCGGCTTGGGTAATGGTGTCCGCTGGCCTGGGGGCCTTGAAAGAGACCACACCAGTCCGTAGAAATGTGAAGTCAGCATCTGAGAAGGTCTTCACTGTTTGTTTTTCTATCTGGGGTGTGGGCGGGATGTGGACCCCCACAGAAATTAGTCCATGATCTGATCTCACCAATGATGGGTATACTGCTGGTGTTGAACAGTGTGACCCCATGTTCGTGATGATGAGTTCTAGTATGTTGTCTCCACTTGTGGGGATGGTGACCAGTTGTTCCATGGCATTTGAGTGTATGAACTCTTGGAACCTTTGTGTTAGAGTGTTGTGGCTTGATTAGTGATCCCAGTCTATATTTGGATAGTTGGAATCACCCAGTAGGATGGTGTTTGGAGATACATATATCCCCTACAGTGTTTTCAGGACAGCTGTGTGAGGTACCTGAGTTTGAGAGGGTGGCATGTAACATGCTACAAACTGCAGAGCAGTCTTGCCTACGGTTACTGGCACCTGGATGGTCTCCGATGCATCGTGTGTTGCCACCAACCTCAAGGTGAGGGTGTCCTTGATGAATATGGACACCCACCCTGCTTGAGGTAACACCCAATAGTGCTGGGGTGCTGTCAGAAGCTGTGAACCAGGTTTCAGGCACAGCACAGACATCAATGTGCTACATACTGAGAAGGGCATCGAGTGTGTGCAGCTTGAGGTTGAGACCTCTGGCATTGAGCAGCATTACCCTTAGTGTCTTTCCTTTCCTGTGTTCTAGGGTGGTAGGTGTAGAATCTGAATTTTGCATAAAAAAGGCACAATGGGGGTGGCAAGAGCATCAGCCAAAATCCAGAAGCCCAGGGGTGACAGGTGCAAGCCGTCCCTTGCAAATCAGCGTGGCCTGTCCGGCATGTCATCCCAGGCAGACAGACATTGGACCCCCTTTGAATGACACCATAGTTTAAGCAAATTATTACAGCTGACCATCTTGTCTCTGTTTATGTGGCATCATACTTGGTGAAGGTAGGATACTGCTCAAGGTCAGGGTCATACCTGCCTGGCCTCCATAATCACAGGGATCCTCTATGTCTCTTTCCATGTAGTCCAGGGAGGTACATCTCAGGTCGTTCACACCAGCATGGATAATGACTGGGTCAGACTTGTACTTGCAGTTGAGTGACCTGAGTGCTTGCATTATGTGGTGGATTGCAGTGCCTGATAGGCAGCTTACTGTGACCTCCTCCATACTCGATCTGGTGAGCGGGACATCAGTGTGTCTGACTATGGAGTCACCTATGACAAGTGTGTCTGGCATTGTGTTTGGCCTCAAGGGCTGTGACTGTTTGGCACACCGACTATGTGGTCAATGTGTTGCATGTGCTGTGCCCTGTGGAGGCAGTTGTGGGAGTGTCTGCTGTGGTGGCCACTGCCGTTTTGGTAGACTTCTGATCAGAGCCTCCGAGTATGTCTTTGTGTGTCTATGTGTATGATTTTAAGTTGTGATAGTGCCATGTGAGACTGGGTTTGTGATGTGTGTGGTTACCTTCACCTTCTCTCTGGTCTTGCTAGTCCTATGTTGAGAGAGCTCAGCCACCACCTTGGCTATATAGTTGCATCTCTCACATGTATGTGTGTTTTATGGGAGAAGGAGAGGGTTGTCAGTGTACATGAGGCAAGTGTAACATTGCCTCAATATTCCCAGGTTCACCAGCTGAGCAGGAGAGGACACTAGCAACTGATCCCTAGACATGCTAGAAGGAATAGACAAAACAGTGTTGGAATACAGGGAGATATTAAGCCCCCAAACCACATCATAGTGTTTGACTGACAATACCTACACATACACCAGTGTTTCATAGTGTCATAGTCTACTACTAGGCTATCTGCCCTAGTGCATGTATAAGCCTAGCCATAGTGATGTGGCTATTGCCACCCCTTATAGTAGTAATAAGTGTACAGAATAGATTCTGAATATTGTGCCTCTGACTTAGTAGTGACACATTATGACCCCCTTACATAATTGAATAACATGACTGTGAATCTGTCTAGTCTGTGCCTCTGTCTCACATGCAGTTGTCCAGATGTCTCCTGAAGAGAGTCAGTGAGGGACTCTGGCAAACATGAACTGGGATACTCTGCTAGAGTGTGAGATGCCTCTGAGTTATGACTCTGTCCCTCCAGCATGTCCTATACATGTATGTGCTGAGGTTGAAATCCTCAGCTCTCATGGCTCTGGTGGATTTGGATTGCTTGCAGTGGAGCATGTCCACCAAATCCTGATTGGACATGGTCTTGTATGTCAGGCGTAGGTCACCTGTAAGTATGCAGTATGACACTGAACAAAGCTGGATTTCCTCTATTCTGGAAGCATATGACATGTGTTGAAGAACCCTGATCTTCATGGTAGGTACTTTTGGGGTGTCTCCAGCTGTTGCAAGTGCTGGGCGAGGTACATACCATATGGGGCTTTGTATTCAATCATGGGCCTGATAAGGGAGAAGGATAGTGGAACAATGACCTCCTATGATCTGGATGGAAAACCCTCCATGATAAGGTGGGCAAGATAGAAAGTCTTCCTAACCACTTTGGCAACAGGGGTGTCAAAAGCGATGTCACTATCTACATGTGTCCCCAGGTGTCTGATTTGTTGTCTGTGCTCAGTGGGTTGCTGTCTATGTATTGATCTGTGGGTACTTTGTTCCTCCCAAAGGGGATGAATACACATCAGTTGCATTCAGTTTCAGGCCATGCGTCTGGCACCAGCTATCTGCCTTTGTGGCATTCTGTAGTATGTGTGTGCGGCTGATGTATTCACTATGGTGCCTAGGTTGCAGTCATCTGCAAACTTTGTCAGCCACAACCCCCCCTATGTTTGCTTTCACATCTGAAAAGTAAATACCAATTAAGAGGGTCCCAGGACACATCCTTGTGGGACACCACCTGTGACTGGCTTCGAATCTGACAAGGCACCTGCAATGTTGACTTTATGGGTTCTGTTTCTTAGCCATTTTGCAACCTATCCTGTGACATATGCTGTTATATGTCAGCTGTTGAGCTTGGCTATGATGCCTGAGTGGGGTATTGTGTCACAGGCCTTAGCCAAGTGCAGGTAGGCTATGTGGACTGCGTAGCCCTCATCGATGGCCCTACTGACAGTTTCATAGTAGTCAACTAGGTGCAAAAGGCAGGATCTGCCCTGTACAAAGCTGAACTGGGTGGGAACAAGGGTCCGTAGGTCAGCAATGTGTCTGTGTAAGAGCTCCATAATGACTCTTCCCATAGCTTTGCAGACAAGGCTGGTTAAGCTTGTGTGGTGGTAGTTGCCATGGTCTGTGGAGGCATCTCCTTTGTGGAGTGGTACCACTGTTGCCGTATGCCAGTGTTCAGGTACATATCCTGTAGCAAGACTAAGGTTAAATAGCAGTTGTATATACGGGTCCAGCCCCTTCTGGAGTTCACATAGCATGCAACCGGAGATACCAGCAGGTCCCATGGATGCTGTGTACTTGTCTTTGCTGAGTGCGGCTCTCACATGGACATCCAAGATGACAGTGAGGTTACATACAGCAGTGATAACTATCTTCTTTTGGGAGTGAGGGAGGGGGTAAATCGCACTGAAGCTGTCCGCCGGAATGTTGCCAATATCTGTCAGGTCACTGGAATATATGTTGTTGTGTACCAACTCTGAGCATATCTGAGGGTTCACAACCAGGTGTCTGACATAACTGAAGAAAGCAGTGTGGTTACCTTCATTGTCTTTGGTGATTTATGTCCCCAAGTTGACATTGCATGTCTTTATGAGATAATGTAGCTTTCTACTAGTGCTGATCACAGCTGTCTTCTGTTTTGGAGATGTAGCTCTGTCTTGCATTAGTAACCCTCATCTTTCATACAGTTTGTTTATGGCTGGGGTCCACCAGACAGGACACTTTCGCTTTGTGGAGAGGGTCCTGTTTTTATTTGTGATTGCATGGTCCATGCTGTCTGACATCTAGCTAAGGGGAGGTCATTGTGGTTCTGCAGTTATCTTTCATCAGCATTAGAAATGACCACAACAGTCCCTGTGGGGTGTACCTCATGCAGACACATCCAGCACCTGTAAAGTCCACAACAGTACCTCACCAGGAGTATGAAAGAGCTGGAACACATGTAATGTGTTGCCTGATTAAACAGAGTGCAGCTCCACACACTGCCATGCTGTCCACCCAGATGCAAGCTGTGCCTGATGTAGAAAGCCATGTCCAAGCTGGAATCAATGCACATGCTGCACCTTGTACAATCTGAATGGCAGGAAGCTATGCACATGAGGGACCTGAACCCCAGCACTGACATACATAGGACAGGCTGTACTGCATTATCCATAACACAGAAGCCACCCCCACGCATGAGTAAACTACCAGTACAGGTTGTCCGTAGAGACACTCATTGAGTCCCCTCAACAGGAATCCTAATGAGTGGATGGGAGATGGGAGGTTTACCCTGGGTATCAATGTTATGTCACAGGTAGACAGAGGCACAGTATACTAAACCAGACATATGTCATGGTAAACTACACTTACAATGTGTTGATGGACAAACACACTCTCCGACTAGCATTAGAAATGGCCTAGGGCACATCGGTAGTGTTTGCCAATGTACACCCATGTTGTGGAATACACTACTGATGTTGGATGAGGCTGTTGTAAGTAGTTCACATCTGAACATAATGCAACATGGTCAGATAGGTTCATAGGTACATAGGTTTATACTAGGCTATCTTCCCTAAGGCAGGTATAAGCCTAGCACAGAGTTCGTTGGCGTACACCACCCCTTATATGGAAACAGTACTGTGCCCATTATTTTGTCATGCCTCTCTCCAGCAGTGACACAGTGATGATCCCCGGGTTAAACATATGACCTTCCATCCACAGGTCAAGATACCTCTTGAACACAGCCAGCAAGGTGCTCTGCCTCACATGGACCGGGATTGTATTCCACAGCATAGGGAGTCTCCAGGTGAAAATTCCATCCCTCCAACATGTCCAACGTACATCCCTGCTAAGGTGTAAGTCACCTGCACTAGTGGTTCAGGTGGATCTGCCGATTCTGAGGTGGAGCATGTCCATTAATCCCTGTTTGGACATGGCCTTGCATGTCAGGCACATGTCACCTCTAAGCAGATGGTATGTGAGTGAATAGAGTGGGAGTGTCTTCAATCTGGCAGCATATGACAGCTGTTGGGGTTCCTTGATCCTTTAGGTGGGGGACATTCAGGGTGTCTCCAATTGCTGCAGATGTTGGATGAGATACATCCAGAATAGGGCATTCTACTTGATCACCGTTCTGATAAGTGAAGAGTACAGGGGAACAATCACCCACTAGATCTGGATGTGAATCCCATCCTGATCAGGTGGGCAATGTAGAAGGTCTTTCTAGCCACATGTTGTGCACTTTGACTTCAGGCCATGGCTCTGGCACCAGCTATCAGTTACCGTGAGTCCCTTGTGAAGGATATCTGTGTCTGATGCACTGTCCACTATGGCGCCCAGTGTGCAGTCATCTGCAAACATTGTCAGCCAAAGTCCTCCCATGTTGGCCTGTACTTCTGGGAAGTACATGACAAACAATGGGGGCCAAGGACTGAGCCCTGTGTGATACCACCTGTGACCAGCCTGGAGTCTAACATAGTGCCAGCAACTCTAACCCTCTGGGTCCCGTCCTTAAGCCAGTTTGCAACCCATCTTGTGACATATGGGTTTACATTTCAGTTGTTAGGGTTTTCCACAATACCTGAGTGGGGTATTGTGTTGAAAGTGTTTGCAAGGCCAAGGTAGGCTGTATGGACTGCCTTTCCCCAACAATGGCCTAAGTGACTGTTTTGAAGATGTCAACCCAGTACAAAAGGCATGATCTGCCCTTGACCAAGCCAAAATGGGATGGGTACAATGTCTGCATGTCCCCCATATCTTTGTTTATGAGCTCAATTATGATCCTCTCCATAGCTTTGCAGACTACACTTGTTAAGCTTATGGGGCAGTAATTACCATGATCTGTAGAGGCACCGCCTTTGTGCAGATGTGCACAACTGGACCCTAACCAGGCTGTTGTGCACACTATGGAAATGTAAAGCAGTGATAGGACTAAAGCCCAGGATACTGACCACCACAGTGAAAGTACTGAACCACTACACTATACAGTACTACAGTGTTAGGTCAGTATGAACGGATGTTGACAATTGTGTGCAAAGTATCCCATGCAAAACCTGCCGGCACAGTATACTCCCTGTTGTGTTCACACAAAAAGCATCTGGACAGTAACTACACAACATGGCACAGAACACACAACCATAAACTGGAGGTATTTGTTGAAGGTCACACTCATCCACAAATGTGATATGCTGCAGAGTTCAACATATGGAAAGCCCACACTGGGCATGCTCACACACTTAGATAAATGAGACATCTTTCACACAACATGCCATGGGAAGGCTGAACTGGGCATGCTCACACACTTGGTCCAAATGTTACTCCTAGCAAATGTGAAAACACACCGGAGGATGCTCATTCCCCTTTCTAGACACTGATCATGTAAGCACCCTATAAGTATATCAGGAGAAAAGGAACCTCTCAGGAATCCGAATAGCATGCTCTGCTAATGTGTCTGCCTCTAGTGTAATAACATCGTTAGGTAGGGGTTTGAATCCAGCAAGTGGCGTGTGTGAAGGGGGGTACGTGTGTGTGTGTATGAAAAGAACATCCCTTTTGGCAACTGGGAAAACACACCACAGGACGCTCATTACACTCTCTAAACTCTGATGATGTCAGCACCCTATAAGTATATCATGGGAAAGTAAATCTCCCAGTACTGCAAATAGGGCGCTGTGCTAATGCGTCCTTTTTTAGTGTCATAACATAGTTAGGTAGGGGTTTGAATTCAGCAAGTGGCAAGTGTGTGTGCAGGGGGGTAAGTGTGTCTGTCAGTGTGTATGAAAAGAACATCCCTTTTGGCAACTGGAAAACACACCACAGGATGCTCATTCCACTTTCTAAACTCTGATGATGTCAGCACCCTATAAGTATATAATGTGAAAAGGAATCTCCCAGTAATGCGAATAGCATGCTGCGCTAATGCATCTGTCACTAGTGTCATAACATAGTTAGGTAGGGGTTTGAATCCAGCAAGTGACAAGTGTCTGTGCAGGGGGTTAAGTGTGTGTGTCAGTATGTATGAAAATAACATCCCTTTTGGCAACTGGAAAACACACCACAGGATGCTCATTCCACTTTCTAAACTCTGATGATGTCAGCACCCTATAAGTATATCATGTGAAAGGGAATCTCCCAGTAATGTGAATAGCGCACTGTGCTAATGCATCCGTCTCTAGTGCCCTAACATAGTTAGGTAGAGGTTTAAATCCAACAAGTGGCAAGTGTGTGTGCAGGGGTGTCAGTGTGTATGAAAAGAACATCCCTTTTGGCAACTGGAAAACACACCACAGGATGCTCATTCCACTTTCTAAACTCTGATGATGTCAGCACCCTATAAGTATATCATGTGAAAGGGCATCTCCCAGTAATGCGAATAGCGTGCTGTGCTAATGCGTCCGTCTCTAGTGTCATAACATAGTTAGATAGGGGTTTGGATCTAGCAAGTGTGTGCGCAGCGGGGGGGTACGTATGTATGACTGAGATCCCCCTTTTGGCAACTGGGCGAACACACTACAGGATGCACATACCCCTTTCTAAACGATATCACAATTATGTATGGCTTTTGAGTACAGACATGCCACGTGTGTTTTGCCCACACAGAATGCCCATGTGTGTGGGTTGTCCCTCACAATAATGCATGACATTGATTAAACCAGTTATGGCAATGCACACATGATGTATGTGTGTGCCAAATACACATATGTACCTGTGACCTTCAATAGTTACCATGTGTGATGCCTGACACATGTGAATACATGGTATTTGCACAGGGTAACATTATGACTGTGGTCTTCTGTGCAGGTGCTGCATGTGGGATGTGTATATACAGTGTGAGATGTAGATGCTATCAGCCTAGTTGTGAGGGATACACACCTGGTCTGGGGCATATAGTCTACATGTTGCTGATGTACAGGTGCTGCATGTTTTCACCTGTTGTGGGAGTGGTAAGATGTTATTCCACAGCAATGCAGTGACAGCATGCTAAGAACCGTTCAGCCAGGGTGTTGTAGCTACACTAATTCATTAGCATTCAGTAATATGTCAGAATCCCTGGTGAGGGTCTGATGCCAACCAAGGTCAGGGGTCTACCAGCCTGTGTCACTTGCTCAGTGATCCCTTCCATGTTCCCTATCATGTATCCCAGTGAGGGACATCCCACATCAGCTGTGGTGGCATGGACAATGACTGAGTCATATGTGTCCATGCATCTGACTGACCTGTATGTTTGTGTTATGTGGTGGACCACAGTGCTCCATGAGCATATCACTGTGACCTACACATTGTCCAGCCTGGTGAGCATGTTCTCACTGTACTGGACAATAAAGGTACCTAACATAACTGCGGCAGTAGTGTTGTATAGCTGTACAGACTGTGCTTGTTTGACACACAGGATTTGTGTGCTATGTGTTATGCGTGCTGTGTGCAGGCCTAATGTATGCCTGTGTGCCAGCTGCAGAGATGTCTGCCAATCATGCAGGATGCTATCTTTAGGCTCCACAACTGACCCGGTGTGTTTCCATGCTTGTATTGCTGTCCGTGTAGGTCCACATCAGATTGGTATTGCTGTCACTGTAGTATTTCAAGCCACTAGACAGGTTATGCCAGTACTGGGTTCAGAGTGCTTAGTCCACAGTTCGGCCATGTGTTTCCATCTCATACATGTGTTGTACATCCATGGGCAGGGAATAGGGTTGACTGTGTACATGTGGCAGCTGTGACATTACTACATGACACACATATCCCATAACTGTACCATAGAGGTGACTGACAACTGACCTTTGCACATGCTACCATAGTATTGAGATTGCATTGGTGATTAACAGAACATAGGGCCAATAGTGAACAAGATACATAGGTCCATAGGTTCATACAGGGATGTCTGCCCAGGGCATGTATCCCCCTAGCCAGAATGTGTGTGGCTTTCAACATGCATTGTAAATCTGTCTTGCTATGCCCTTTTCCAAGGTTAGTATACTGTGCCTCTGTCTCACAGTGACACATAAGTGATACCCAGGGTAACCCTACAATGCCACATCCAGTCATTAATATCACTCTTGAAGGCAGTCACTGAGTCAGTCTGCCTAACCTCTATTGGGATAATATTCAAGAATGAAGGGAGCCTCCAGAGTTGTGAATGTGCCCCTCCAGCATGTCCTATGTATATCACTCCTGAGGTTCAAGTCTTTCCAGCATGTATCCTGATGGGATCTGGATATTCTGAGGTTTAGCATGGCCATTAAGTGAGGGTTTGACATGGCTTTCTATGTCAGGCACAGATTGCCTATGAAGAGGCAGTATGCCACCGAGTAGAGTTTGCAGTCACCTGCGACTTGCTCAGCCACAGTACTTCCATGTTGGCCTGTACCTATGGTAAATATATAATGAACATGACAGCTCCCAGGGCTGAGCCTTGTGGGACACCACTTGTACCAGGTTGGAGGCTGACATGGCTCCAGCAAGTCTAGCCATGTGTGTTCTCCCCTTGAGCCAGTGTGCAATAACCATAGTGACATACGGGTTAATATGTACACTGGTGAGCTTCTCTATAATGCACAAGTGGGGTATTGTATCAAAGGCTTATGCAAGGTCCAGGTAGGCTGTGTAGACCTCCTTCCCCTTGACAGTGGCCTTGGTGACTGTTTCAAAGAAATCAAACAGGTTTGAGAGGCAGGATCTGCCATTAACAAAGCCAAACTGTGTATGGTGACATGTCTGTAGGTACACAATATCTAGATATGTGAGGTTCATGTTGATCCTTCCATAGCTTTGCAGACAAAGCTAGTCAGACATATGGGGCGAATAGTGTCCAGGATCCGTGAAGGCACTACCTGAATGTAGAGGGACCACTGTTGCTGTATGCCACTCTCTGGCCACATATCGTGTAGTAAGTCTGGGATTGAACAGTGGTGTTATGTCTGGGTGTAGCTCTTCTTGTGGTTCATGTAGGACACAGCCTGGGATACTGTCTGGTCCCATTGATGCAGTGTTTATTGCTTTGGGAAGGGCATCTCTTACCTGAGCATCTGTGATGTCAGGGGGGGGCAGCACTCTGCCGCGAGACATATTTGCCCTTTCGGTGTGGTGGGGGGGGGGGGGAAGGCAGCAGTGAACCTGTCCACTAGGATGATGGCAATGTCTGTGTGTTTTGTATTTGTGTGACATCTTGGATTACCTCTGAGCATATCTGGGTAGTACCACCCAGGTTCCTAACATAACTACAGACAGCCTTGCAATTATCCTCAGTGGCTTGTGGAATCTTCTCTCAAAGATGGCCTTAGACAAATGTATGGGTGCCTGTAGTTGTTTTCCAATAACCATCAGTGGTGCCTTCAGATTTTGGGAGGTTGTTGTATCATGTGGTGGCGTCATCCTTCTATTGTATAGTGTGTTTATGGCTGGTGTCCGGCACCCAGGACATCTGCCTTTGGAGAATTGGGTCATGCTTTCATATGTGGTGTCATGATCCATGCATTCCTGAATGTGTCCATAGAATGCCTTTATACAGGTATCTGCAGTCTGGTCCATATTTCAACAGGCCTGGGGCCTTTGAAGGTTTCCACATCATTTATGAGGGGTGTGAACTTGCTTGACATGAGCTGTTGACAGACATGCCGCCCCCCAGACAGAGCAAGGTGAGGGTCACATTTAGCTACTTGTCGGGTGATAGAATGTGCCACATAACACAGGCACACAGGTCACTTCACAGCAAGTACAACTATGAGGCAGTCATTGTCCATGCTGGTGCAAACAACCTGAGATGTACCTCCCTGGACCACATGGACAGAGACACAGAGGAGCTCTTACAGCACCCTCTCAAACTCAGGATTCCCACACAGCCTTCATGCTGACACAGGAGAGTATAGATTTCTCTGCAAACACCATCATACTGGGTGACATCAGATACCCAAACATAGACTGTGAACATTACACAAGCCACAATACTCAAGCTCTAGGGTTCACATAGATCAGACATTCTTTAGCTATGGAACAGGTAACCAACCTTCCCACAAGAGGGGCAGATATACTAGACCTGATCATCACAAACATGAGTACCAAATGCTCACCACTGGGAGTATATCCCTCATTGTTGCAATCAAACCATATACAAATCACACTGGAGTACTGGATCCCCCACATATGCAAACCTCAAACACATCGATGTGTGTGTGGGAAATGCCCCTATTAGCAGCTGTGACAGTACAGTACAGGATGCAGATCCCCCTTTTGAAACACTGATGATGTCAGGACTCTATAACTATATTACCTGTATTAAAATCCTCCAGTAATTCGCATAGCGTGCTCTGCTAATGCATCTTTCTCCAGTGTCATAACATAGTTAGGTAGGGGTTTGAACCCTGCAAAGGGAATGTATGTGTGTTAGTATGCGTGGGGTTTATGTGTGTGCGCTATGCTGGGAGGGATAAGTGCCTTTTGCCAACTGGGAGAACACACTACAGGGTGCACATCCATCCTCCTACACACAGATGATGTCAGCACCCTCTAAGTACAGCATTAGAAAGGATTGCCCCAGCTACTGCATATAGCACACTCTGCTAATGTGTCTGTTTCTACTGACATAACACAGTTAGGTATGGGTTTGAATCTTGCAAATGGAAAGTATGTGTTTTACTGTGGGTGGGGTTAGTGTGTGTGCACAATGATGGGGGTGGGATGTGGCTTTTGCCACATGGGGCTATGCAATGCAGGGTGCTCATTACCCTTAACAAGCAGTGATGTTGACAGCACCCTATACAAACAAAACTACAAAAGAGAAGGTGGTGGTACCGATAACACATGTAAGGTAACACTTCTTCAAGTAATGTCCACAAAACGAAGTAGGATAATCAAGCAATTATTTTATTCTATACAAACAACATGACAACAGACAACTGCCAGTACTCAGTATAGTGTTACATGCTACTGTAACACGCACATGTACCAGAATATACCTAGATAGTGTTTTGAAGCCTGTATGTGGCAAGTGTGTGGATGTGGGATGTGTCTGTGTGTGCATTTCCGTATGGGAAACATGTTTGATGTGGCAATCAGGGCACCACAGTACCTGATGCACATTACATCTTTGAACTGATGAGGTTGCCTGCACCCTGTGAGTACAGGTAGAGAAGAGGAAGTGAGTAGTAAACAACATAGTGCACTTCTCAAATGTGTACCTGTCATGTATCGACAGCTACTCATGTAGGGTAATAAATTATGGGAATGGCAGGTGAGCGTGTGCATGTGTGTGGGTAGCAGGGTGTGTATAAATGCATGTGTGACAGAACAGATACATATAGCTGAATCTACATAACAGCACATGATGCACATTCCCATGGTCAATGTTAGCATGTGATGGTGTGCAGCTGGTACACTTTGGTAAGTAGTATGGGTGCAGATAACAATTGAGGACATTCATACAGTTACTGCAGCAGGACTGCTGGGATATACACACAATCATACTGGAACACTGAACAGTTACAAACATGTTACTACTTATACACATCTATGTAGTCACCCTGTGCATCAGCAATGTGTATACCTTTTCCTGCACCAATGTTGTAGTATGCAGGAGGTGGCACAGTGTCATCATATGCACAGGGTGTGGGTTAGGTATGCCCAAGCCAGCCACTGGTGACACCAATTGACATGTGTGTGTATGTGTGTTTGTGAGGGGCAGCAGTACAGGGTGGACCAGTGTTGGTGCAGTGTGTGTGTGTATGTGTTTGCCCTAGGTGTTAGGTTTCTGCATGTGTGTAAGCACGCACACAGTCACACATAATGGCTGCCATGTACAGGGTTTTGTGGACAGCCACAGACTGCACCTGTCAGGTCATCCAGATCAGTGTCTGTGGGCACGGACACGGTACCTGTGCCTGTCAGGGGTGCTACGGGCCGTATCCGGTACTAACCCAGACTGGGTACTGTCGTCAGAAGCAGGGGTGTGCTGACTGGACACAGTTCCCTGTTGGGACTGTCCAGAGCCACGTGCACGTGGTCTCCTGGGGCGTCTGATGACAGCACAGACCCAGCATTGCTGGGGCTGGTGCTGGCACTTGAGGTGCGTGAGTGGGCCTGTTGTCATCCACGGCCACTGCCAGCTGGTGCTGTTGCTGGCATACGGCCACGTCGATGTTGCAAACGCACACCATCGCCCTGGCCCATGGACATCTGGTTGTGGAGCAGCTGTTCTATGCCCCCACAACATCTGTCAACGACATCTGTGAGGTTACGGATGGCATTCGCAACGTCACGCATGCCGTCTGTCATGGCTGTGCGACATGCTCTCAGCTCCCTCAGACCCTGTCTGGTGTACCTTTCCATACGTGCCTGTGCCTGCATGACAGTTCTGAACATAGTGGAGGTTGACATACCTCCTTGGGCACGTCGGCCAGAGGCAGTGCGGCACGGATGCCCCACGAGAACCCATGGGCGACTGTCTGTGTGGTACCATTGGAGGACCCTGCTCATGGCTGCCTTGTGGGGATGCATGTACCACAGGTACCACATTACCCTGATCTATGCCCACTGCAGACTGTCCATCACCTAGGGACAATGGTGACAAAGGATGTAACAGCAGGATGACTGTGCGCATTGACGGGGTTGACAGCTGTATACTGTCAATTGGCTGACCAATGGTGGACCCAGACACACCTTCCTGCACCATTACAGACATTTCATCATCATCAGTACCTGGGGCACAAGATTCAGGTTCCCTGCTGCAGGTCACCAGAGCAGCACCAGAACCTACGGGAGGAAAACAGGGAACACAGATTACAGTCCCAACACATATTTGACAGAGATGCACTTCAATACTAATGCACACATTCAGAAATGGACACATGCACTCATGGACACTAACACACATGCACACATGGGCACAGACACACTCGCACACATGCACACCCCACAGTAAACACACACATCAGTACCGTGTTACACTACTCTTAATTTAGTACAACTGGTTATTACAGTTATTATTAACACACTCACCAGCATGTCTACTACAGTGTTACACTACTCTTACTAGTATTATAAATTGTTTTTCAGGTAATGTTAAAAACACTCACCAGCATGTATGGCCTGCCTCATTGCTAGATGGGAGGGACCTGGAAGTGTGAAGAGAGTAATGTCTGTGGGCACAAGTGTGCCATTTGTTTTGCACATGATACAGTACAGTAGTACACTAGTTCCCTTATACACATCAGCTGCTCATAATGTCTGTATCACACATGCACAATTACATATCATGATGACATATACATACCACATGCACACCTTATGCGTGCATGAAGTAACAGTGTACAGAACAGTCATATGTACATACCAGGAGTTAACTCTAATCTCACCCTTACCTCTCTTCAAACGACAACTCAAACTGTACTTCCAGAACCACTGGCTTTGTTCTTGTTGGACTCCAGGCTAATGTCCCTCTCCCCACCCTCTCTTTACCTTTAACCCCTCATTGTGCATAAAACTAGCTTCTACCCTGTTTCTTTCACCTTGATGTCCTTCTATGCTCTGACCTACTTCTCCCATCCCTCCCACCTCCTCTTGACTGTCTTCCTTCTTTTCCTCACTTCCCTTCTTGACCCCTGCCTCTTCCCTATTATTTTATCTTTCATACTCCTTCTACTTCTCTACCCTTCTGAGCCCTAAGTATTATCTATATGGCTCTTGCCTTATTGCATAACCGTTATGCTTTAGGTAGAATTGCTTTGAAACCAACAGTACATTGTGTATGACTCTAAACTGTTTGAGTTCCTTAAATGTATGTTGATTTAATTAACAGGCTGGTGTATATTTCTATTCTGTTGGCTGTCTGTATTAACAACTTGTCTGTCTGCCTTTATTATGTTATGTGTGGAGCTTTTCTCCCCAGGCCTCTACTGAAAGTGGACATATATCCAGCTAGACTATCTTGGCCAACAAATGTAATAGTAATAACAATAAATAAATATGGCATCTTACCTGCACGCTCGGTGTCTTGCTGCTGTGTGGTTCCAACCTCCATCATGATGCATGACTGTTGCTGTTGTTGTTCTGGGGCTGGATCCACAACACTTAGCAGTAGCCCCTCCTGTCTGGTGAGGGGGGGATGTGTGGCCACCCCCCCACCTGTGGCAACCTGTTGCCTGTGGATATCTGCAGCATGCTGGCAGACATTTCTAATCAAATCACTGCAGTGATGTCTCACCTGCTCATATGTCCTATTATGCATGCCAACATCATTTATCCTGCTAAGTAGGTTTTGCCACAGTGCAGACCTCTCCTGCTGATTCTGGGTGGTGCGTGAGAACAGGATGGCATAGTCATGCACCAGGCTCTAGTGAATCACGTCATCTTCTGCAGCAGAATATGCTGGGTTCCTTTTTGGAGCCATGTTGATCTGGAAAGGTACACAAACAGGTTATCAGCATAGTATCTCAGCAATACATGGTACACATTCTATACAGGGAGTATTAAATTGTACTTATTACTGCTTGGTTGTAACTTGATTACAGTGTAGCTAGCATTCTAAGTCATTTTGACTAAGCACTTGGCCTTCAGGCCAGTTGTTTTACATTAGGGAGGTTTGTGGCAAGCACTGTGGTGGCAGGACACATATCTTTCATCCGTTGAAGTTGGGAACTGCTGATTGAGGGCCGAGTGTACAAGTGTATTAGTTCTGGTATAGACAGTTGGCCTTCAGGCCAGTTATTTAACATTAACAAGGTTTGTGGTCTGCACTCGTGTGTGACAATAGGCTGTACTCTGCCATTCATAGCTGGGGACATCTGGTTTCAGGTTTATAGTGCCTGCATATCTGAGCTGTAACTTACTGACATTGCTACACCTTGTTTGCTGTAGCAAACACTACATCCAGGCCTCCTGGATCTACCTTTGTTTATATGCTTGTTATTTGTTAGCTTGTTATTTCACTGGTATGCTACTTCCACATAATACACAGCTTCTCAACACGTCTGTGACTCACTACTGATATCTGCATTGCTTACTGTACGTACTTCCATGTTACACATGACAGCAAGTGACTGCTTGTCATTGTTGCATTTACTTAATTGTGACACATTGCACTTAGGTTACCTGGCACTTGCTCACTGACGCTTTTATATCAGTCAGCAGTTGTAGGTAACATCAGTACACCCTCACTCCCCACTGGACCTTGATTTCAATTATTACTGAATTCACAATAGTATTCTAGCATGTCCAGAGGTCAGTTGGCAGTTCCCTCCCCAGTCCAGCTGGTGAGTGTGGTACTCCAGAGACAATGCTAGAACAGCTGCATGTACACAGACAACCCCCTCCTCCTAACAACAAATTCAAACTCATGTGAGTGATGCAACCATATACCAAACTGGAGGCTAGGCTCTGTCTACTCAATACCGCCATAACCAGTCAGGTGGCGAGGGAAACCACACTCACTACACTTCCAGTCTCACATAGACCTACCACGACAGCAGAACTAACACATGATCACACATGAACATACTTGTAGGCTCGGACTACAGGTCTGCCTACGCAGCAGAGACCTCCTAAGTAGACACTCAGGCAACCACTACCACGGAACGCATTAATGCAACACATATCACACAAAGCCAATGTGCTGAACACTCACAGCCATTAACAGTACACAACACACCTCATACACCTGTACTAGGTGCCTCTATCATCAAGCACACTAACATCACATTCACCAGGCTTAACAAGGTGAGGGTAACGGTGTGCAGCCTGTCAGGCACTATGATCTGCCACATAACACAAACACTCAGGTAACCCCAAGGCAAGTACAGGTATGACTCAGTCAATGTCCATGCTGGTGTGAATGACCTGACACATACCTCCCTGGACTACATGACATGAGACAGTACAGAGCTCTCTGAGCATGTAGCCCAAGACAGTTTGACCCTGACCTTGAGTAGCACCCTACCCTCACCAAGAACAATGCCACAGTATCAAGGCACGATGATCCCTTCCATCAATTGACTGACATACCGGTGTCATTCACAGATGTGCCAATGCCTGCCATCTTGGGGTGGTATGCTTTGCTAGGGCCAGCTTGCACCTGTCACCCCTGTCCTATTGGAATTTGGCGGAGCCTCTTGCTACACCCATAGTGTCTGTATTGGGCAAGGCTCATAAGGCAAACCCACATCCATTTGTATCACAAAGGATGAGGAAGTAAGAGTGATGCTACTCAACACCGGAAGTCTAGACCTTAGGATGCACGCACTCAAAACCCTACTTAACATTCTGGACATCGATATCTGTGCAGTAACATGAACCTGTTTCAGGTTTCACAGGAGCACACCAGTACTACCAAGTTATAGCTGTTACCATTCTTGTCGGCCCCAACACTTGAACAAGGGAGGGGGAGTATCAGTATTCAATGCAGATTCCCACGCCTCCACATTGGTGGCAAAGTACAACATAGGTGTTAGGCCATTGAGTACAGAAGACGTAGTTGGGGACCTGGGGAAGAAACATGGTAGCGGTCTGTCATTTGTCAACCACATGGCCAACGTGGATTGAAAGACATGTTATATAGCCCAGCTAATCATGAGGGATTCACATGTATGGCAGGGGAGGTCATTGTGCTTCTTTACTCATCCATCATCAGGCCTATAATTGCGTACAATGCACCTTTTGGGATGTACCTAACCAGACACCTACAGCAACTGGTACAGGACAACAGTACCTCATCAAGGGGATGCAATGGCTCATACAGATGTCATATTCTGCCCAGGTAAAGTAAATCCAGCTGGACTCAGTGGCATACTGCCTGTTCAGAGGCAATCTGTGCGTGCCATATACAGCCATGTCCTACCCAGCAGTAATGAACATGCTGCACCTCAGGCAAACAGAGTACCATACAGCCACATGCTCAGGAGAGCTGGACCTCAGCACTGACATACATGGACATGCTGGAAAGGCATATTCCTAACCAAGAGGCTCCCTTCACTCTGTAATGAGCTCACACTACAGGTTAGGCAGAGTCCCTCATTGACTCTCTTCCATAGGAATCTGGATGAGTGGATGGAGATCATAGTTGTACCCCAGGTATCACTTCTATGTCACTGTTAGACAGAGGCACAGTATACTAACGTCAGACAAGGGCATAGCAGCATAACTTGTAATTGGGTGGTGAAAGACAAACACATTCTACTAGGCTTACCAATGCCCTAGGGCAAATAGCCTAGTATGAACCTATGAACATGTGTGTACTGCTATAGTACTTCTGCCATATGTTGCATGTGTGTGTGTTGTGGGGAATGCACAGGTAATGGCCAGATATTTCTGCACAGGCGACACGTCTGACACACTCTGGGTGTTCATCCCTACATACTGGATGTGTGTTGCCATCCAACCCTGTGATGTGGACACACATTACTCAGCCTGGATATACATATCCGAACAACACCACAAGCACAGTACACTACCTTGCTATGTATGCATGTAATTACACAGTTATTCACTAGTTATGACAGTGATGCTATCCATGCAGCCCATTGGGCCAGTGGAAGCCACAACACACACCGCCAGCACCTTTGCATATGCGTACCACAGACATCCCACATACTGCATGTACTGTGCACACACATATCTAACCCAGAACAACTGCACACCACTTATTAATCCTGTCCAGTGGACTACAGATACAGGCATATTGTATAACAATAGTAGGAGGCTACTGCAGCACAGGGCAGATTCACATGACGGCAAGGCATCTGTGGTCAGCAGTGTTAAGATGCTTCACATTCACCAAATGCAGACAGTTTAAGTGCAGGTACCCCCCCATTCTCCTACACATGTGGTATTAGTTATCCCAGATGACTGTAACCTCCCTATCCTCTCACATGTCCAGGTGAGAGCCACCCTCATCATTGCAGAACACATAGCATCACTGTTACGAAATGGTATCCCTGGATGTGTGCTACATTCACCCCTGGAGGACATAGCACCACATGACAGACTGATATTAATCCCTGGCCATACTACGGGATATGTACCTGAACAGTGCCATACATACACAGTGGTCCCACACCAATGAGGAGTAACCTCTACTGACCCTGGTAACTACTGCATCATATGCACAACTGGCCTTGTGTTCTCAGCTATAGAAGTTTTAAGTATGGGCAACATGTACAGCAATATTACATATGTATATATTTCAGGACTATGTACACACAACCTATCTCATGGACATACCTATAGATAGTGAACTATGATACATTTGGAGGTGTCACAGTAAACACACTATTAACCTGCTACTTTGCATTACCTTTGTTTGTGGCAGCTGTTGCTGTGTCAGTGGTGCTGCTTGCTGCTTGCAGTTTTCTGCTGCTGCTGCTGGTTTTGCTGCTGTCAGTCTGTTTATTTTTGCATTTCTGTTTCTCTCTCTCTCTCTCTCTCTCTTTCTCAGGTTTGTGCAATGATTGTATTGCATGTGTGGAGTGTGGGTACTGAATGCTTTTGTAGGTATCTGCATAGGCCCATGTGATGGCCTCTGCACCAATTGTAAGGCAGCATTGGCTAATTGCATACAGCCAGTTGTGTACTGATTGCATGTCTCACTGTGATTTCAGGACAGTGCTATAAAAAGGTATGTGAGATAGGCATTGCCCTTTCAGATTGTAAGGGCGTGGACCATGCTGGTATGCTGTTGGAAAATGTTCTGTGAGTGTGAAGGTTAGTACATCTCTCATGCTTCATGCTATGTTGTGAATTCAGGTTGCTGCATTTCTCCCACCTGTTCCCTGTAGTGAATGTGTATGCATACTGACACCCACAACTATATTTATTATGTATTGCTATATATACATATGTGTACATATACATACTGTCATATATGTACATTAGCTGACAATATTGGGTACAAGCTAACAATTTTCAGGGCTGTTTCTGTTAACACACACTAGTATGGGAATCCAGTAACTGGGACAGTGAAGGTCTGTCTGACATGCTTAGGGTAGTACACATACTATATTGCCTTTATCTTCATTCCTACTATTACATGTTCCACTTATTTAGTACTATATTCCTGTATGAGAGTCATGTCTTGCTGGTAGGTCGTACAGACTAGTGCTACAATGGTCTTGTGGTAGGGCCTACTAGTATGCTTGTATTTTGCTTTCTAATTGAGTACAGGGTCTATCAATCAAAGTGCTGGAGGCACCTTCCAGCAGTTAAGGGGTTAGTAGGTCTCACAGGAGTCAGACTGTGTTGCAGATTCTGGATGCTGCATTTATCTTTACTGTCTCCTGTAGTGAGTGTGTATGGATACTGACACCTACGACTATGTTTCTATGTATTACTATATATTTATATATATGTATGTGTACATTTACATATCTTCTTCTGTGTACATTACCTTACATTATTATGTACAAGCGAACAATTAGTAGGGCTGTTTCTGTTAAAACTGAACTAGTGTGGGAATCCAGTAATTCGGACATTAAAACTCTACCTGAGATGTATTGGGTAGTACACCTCCTATACTGCCTTGATATTGATTCCTACTATTACATGTTATATTTATTTTAGCACGATGTTCTTGTATGGCAGTCATGGCTTAGTGGTAGGTCATACAGACTAATGCTACCAAGGTCCTGGGTTCGAGACTGGCAGTGGGAATTTATTTTTCTTTCCAGACTTTCAAAATGAGTACAGGACCTGTCAATCAAAGTGCCATAAAGGCACTTTTAAGCACTTAAAACCAGGTCTGCGCTCGTTTGCGGGGAGCTCACACATGCGCACTGGCGGTGAGCTCCGCTAACACAAGCGCACACCCACACTATTTTCTTTGAAAGAAAAGAAAAAGGGGTGACAGGAAAGTGGTGAAAAAGGGGTCACAAAGAGGGTAAGACAGTAGGGAAACAAGCGTGGGATTTGCAGGAGGGATGTAGGTAAGGCCCATAGATGCCCATGTCTTTAGCAGCAACAGCTGTGCATTTCCATGTATTTCGGTGAGATATTTGAAACCTTCCACCCCTGAGAAAGGTGTCAGGACAACATTAATGTTTGTTGTAGAGCCAATTGTAATTAACAGTTTCAATGTCAAGCGGACATGTGTGCAACATGGACAGCTATGTATGGGGCGTAATTTTTTTGTGGGTACAGAGTGCCCTTTTTTTTTCAGGGGAGAGTGGTATGTCAGGTGAAGGAAGTCGGTATAGCTGGGGAGGTAGGTTGGGTAGGTTAACAGACAAGACAGACAAGACGCATACAGGGGCGGTGTATGACACACGTGGGGGGGGTTACACAATTGATGGGGACGGAGGTTGGGATATCCAAGACGCATGAGCCCACAGATGGCAACAGTGGAACTGATATCCCCACCCATAGGCAGTTGCCACTGTTCCTTCACAGCCCAGGACGGGGCTGTGCTGGGGGCTGTGTAGGCAGGGCAACGGCCAGGGCCGTTAGCTGTGCCACACGAGCCTGGCTCAGAACGGAGTCTTGGATTTCCCTTCGCACCACAGACCGGACACCTTGGAGGGTGAGTGGACGAACTCCTCTGGCCACGCTTGCAGAGGGGGGACGGGCCCCATCCCCTGCAGCGCTTCCACCCGAAGGTGGCACAGGGCCACCGGAGGAGGGTCCGGCCTGGGCACTAGTGCCAGGTGCAGTCGCCAGCTGAGGTGGGAGAGGTGGGTCTGCTGGGACCTGCCTTCCCAAGCGTTCTAGGTTTGTGAGTAGTTATGTTAGTTTGGGTTAGTGGCATATTATTCCATTCAGATTAGTTGTAACAGCATGCATTGGTATTCCCATTAAACAAACACCCAGATATTAATACCATTGAACAAGGGGCATATCAATATCACATGCATTATTTGAACGGAAATACACAATCAAACAACATGCAGGGTTGATTAATGGCAACAGGCCATCAGATTTGCAGGTATGAACAGGGCACATGCACGAACAGACATGCATATATGTTTGGAACGGACAAATGTCCATGGTTAATGAAATGTTCACATACCAATATTTATTGGGTGTTGTTATATGGAATTATAGGGTTGGGTGGAGATAGAAAGTGATGACACATTCATAAGTTACACATTGATATACATTTGTAATAGGTACACAATTAAGTTGAGGCTGATGTTTCAAAATGATTTTTATTTGACTGTCATGCTACACCTGTTACAAATACATCACTATCCTACTTATTTTTAATTTGATCAGATACATCATCCTGCTACACTTTGATGACAGGACAGGGCACAACTATGGCTGTTTAGTCTGTCAGATAATCATTCATTCTATCTGCAAATTGTTTACTGTTATCACCATATACAGATTTTGGCCTTGACATTCCAGATTCATACACATTGAAATCAGTTTGGGATGTTAATTTGTACTTCACACATGCATTTAGTTCTGTGGAAACACACTGGGGCTAATATATTCAGGGGTTATTACTACTTTATTTATTCATACATGACCCTTTCTGTCACTCTCACACATCCTGCAACTTCACAGTTCAGGTTGGTACTTCTAGGCTTTGTTCACATATTAGACCTCTGGTGATTCAAACACTTTCCAACAGCCTCACTTCTGTCATGATTCAGCATTTCAACAGGGGATAAATCACACATGTGACTACCTCAGATTCTGAGGCTGTACTCTGAAGACTACTGCAGGTTATACTACATTTAATTAATGGTGGGACATCTGTATTACAGCACTATTTATTTCTATAAATTATTTTTCCAGTCACACTTGCATACTGATGAACTTGTTGCAGCCATACCTGCAAACTTTCAATTCTTGCTTGCACATTAGATTACTTTTAATCAATACACTGCAGTGTTCTGATACATGCTACACTATAATATTTATTTACAAGTACTAGATGGGGTTACTAACCTGCATGGTGGCGCCGCACCAGTCTACGGTCATGTCTCACGGTTCGCAGAGCGGACACCTGCAGCTGTAATACAAAGGAAGTAATATTGGACTACACATCTCCATGGTATCAGCTAGTTGAAATCCTTACATACATGAGTAAAATGTAACTTACTCAGTAGTGGGGCGTTGGGCATATCCTGGGCCTCCTGGATCCATTGGGTCAACTGGTCTTGCTTACGCCGCTTCAGGTCCGCATGGTGGTGACGGACCTGCTCACCAGTGCGTGGAATGCCAGTAGCACTGGTCAGATCACGAGCCAAATGGTCCCATGCCTCCGCCCTGTATGCTCCCCATGAGACCTGGCCCTGCATGAGTTGGGCCTCGTGATGATGGACAAGGAGTCAGACCATGTATCTGGACTCCTCAACGCCCCAACGCTGTGCTCGAAAGCAACATCCCTCATCTACTCCACTCATTCTGACTGCAGGTCTGTTCTACAATCGGTTATGGTGTGTATTCCCGCCTATGGGGCTTATATATGCTGCTTTTCCCGCACATTTCTCTGATTGGCCGTTTTGGAATTATATCTACTTCACTGAAAATGCTTTATCATGCTCCATTCTGTATTTTATCCCATATATATGCTATTTCTGCATTTCTAAGTATTGTTGTCATGGCTTAGTGGTTTAGTAGCTTGACTCTAGTGCATAGTATCCTGGGTTCGAATCTAACCACTGATTTTTAATTTTCCTGACAGAAATGACTTGAGGACTTGTCAATCAAACATGCCATAAGCACTTTTAAGCACTTAAAAGCAGGTCTGCGCTTGTTTGCTCGGAGGTAACGCATGCGCACTGGCAGTTAGCTTGTGGAAGCGGCACGCAAACGGTGTGCGCTGCGATAAACCTTAATTGGCTAGTGACACACATGTTAAGCTGAGCACAGCTAGTTGCAAACAGTTTCAGCCTGTTAAACCGGTGCTTAGCAACGGGCATACCGATTGCAGCTTTTTAAACACTACGCAGCTACGGGCACTGTGTCTCACAGCAGCTTAGCTATCAGTACATTTCTAATTATTTTTATTATTGTGTTACTTCAATATATATGCTCCATTTCATTCCATTTTACAAAAGGGTATACTTTTACATTTGGACAATACTGTCAGGGGCTTTTTTAGTGCTTATTTACAAAAAAAAAAAGGTTGTTGTGGGGGCTCGAACCCTGCCTGCCTACTCTTAAGCTGGCAACTCTACCGCTAAGCTATTTCTTCTTGGTTCACTTTGCATATTTAGTTCTCATATCCTTTTCCACTGATTGCTAACTGCAGTTGCGCTAGTAGCACACCCGCGCACACGAGCGCATGCATTAGCAAACATTTACGGGGTTTAAAAAAAATAAAACAGTTTTTATTTTCATTTTATAGCCTCTGTTCACTTTGTACACTGATAGTCTGTGGGGGAATGTGTTGTGTAGTGTGTTTGTTTACATTTCCATGGCCTCTCTCGTGGCTGTTTACTTTCAGCCATTATACACTTACGGGGGCGTGTCCGCATGCAGGGCTTAGCCTACGGACACGCCCCCTACTCTCTTACACGGACCATGTAAGAGTTACAGTGTGATTCAGCATGCCTCATGCACCTCATGCATATGCATGACATGCTGACATCACACCGTTTAACTGCAGCCTCCGTGTAAGAGTTATAACTCTTACATGGAGGCTTCCTGAATCTGGCCCAATGTCTAAGAATTACAAAAATAAAAATGTAAATTTACAATATGTTATCAGAAAAAAGCCCTTACAATATCATTAGTAATTAAACCAAGTTGGTACAGAGGAACAAAAAATATTAAATATCAGGGTAGGAAAAAGAGGGGCGGGGAGTGAAGTTTAGAAGAGTCTCCGGAGTAGAGGGAGTAAAATAATGCAGTTGAGAGAAGGGGGTGGGGAATATAGCAGTAAAGTAAGACAATAAATGAGATTTAGGTAGAAGCATTGCTCAGCAGCACAGCTGAGGTACCACAGTGCTGGTATTTATAAGAGATATATTAGAGTCAGGAGAGAAGAGATTGTTATACCCTAATAAAACAAAATAATAATAATTAATAGCTATGGTTTCCTGTGCAAGCATTGTTGTGATAATGACCCTAGCATATTTACTGCCCTTATAATGCCAACAGATAACATTCACTATAACTTAAATGTAGGCTTAATTACTGCTGGGCATTTTGTAGACATGATAAGGGCCTTTGAAATATTAACAATGGTTTATTTCTTATTCAGCTTTGATGATAGCACAGGTTAATGGATTCAGAGGTATATTTTTAGCTGGCTCAGAGCTATCTGAAGGAGAGAACCTTCCAAGTTTACTACAATAACTCCAACACCTCTACTGGCACTCAACATAGGAGTACCCCCAAGGATCTGTACTAGGTCCCACTTTTGTTCTCCCTCTGCATTCCTCTACTGGCACTCTTAACATCGGAGTATGCCAAGGATCTGTACTAGGTACACTTTTGTTCCCCCTCTGCCTATAGAACTTCCAGATCTTAACTTTTGTAAATGGAGCCACCTATACTGAGCCAGAAGATATAGCAAACCTCCTGGCTGATAAATTCAGCTCCAACTTTACTCCTCTCTCCCACTCAACTTTCCCTCAGGAAATATCAAATATACATTTTTAAATATACCTATCCTACCTAGTAGGTCAGTAGCATGCCACCCTGCCATCTCGTGTAGTGTGTACGCCGCTCGCACAGTCTAATCTTCCAAGTCCCTGTCTTCCAAGACACAACAACAACAGAAAAAATACACTCTGCAGTGCTACCACCTCTGCTCAGGACCAAAGATTTCACAGTTTCTCCCAAGAAAAACCCTGTAATCTTCACAAAACCAAGTGTATCTCGCATGGTCTAATCTTCCAAGCTCCTGTCTTCCAAGACAAAAAAAAAATACACTCTGTAGTGCTACCTTCTCTGCTCAGGACTGGGGATTTCACAGTTTCTCCCAAGAAAAAAACTGTAATCTTCATAAAAAGCAAGTGCATCTTGCATGGTCTAATCTTCCAAGGCTAGCCCTTGTCTTCCAAGACTCATCAAAAAAAAAAAAATACACTCTGCAGTGCTACCACCTCAGCTCAGGACCAAGGATTTCACAGTTTCTCCCAAGAAAAAACCTGTAATATTCACAAAATCAAGTGCATGTAAGCTCTAGTAGCCTGGTCAAGTTAAAGTATACAGTGTCTGCTGTATCTATTTGAGTGCCTCCTGTTAAAGTGCACACTCACAGGGACCCCAATTCCCTTTCCTACCAACCTGTTCCACCAGTATCTTACCACTATGTGGGACCAGACCTCCATAACTCCTCTCCTACCCACCTGCCATCCCACCCACTCACTGTCCCCTCCCGCAGTGCTCTTCCCCCTGATCTAAACAAACTAGCAGTCCAACTTTCAAGCCTAGAACTAGTCACTCTTAAACTACTACATATGGACTGATAAAAATAAACTACATGCTCATTTACTGCTAAATGTATAAGCATATCTCATACAGCTGACTAAACCTGCTATCTACTTTGCTATAAGCTTTGATTAATAGTGTTTCACTCACCTCCACTGGGGCTGAATCCCTCCCACACATCCTACCATCCAATCACACAGCACCCCACCCACCACACACTCCAATTTGATAGAACCCACCCACTTAACAATGCCTCCTACCTCATCACACCTACTGCACCTAACAAATCTACTACTCTCCCTCACCTGTCTTACATTTCTTACACAACTCCCCAACCCCTGCCATACCCCACTATCTCATTCCGCAGCCACTTCCCTACCTACTTCCATACCATCCTGCATCTCCATAACTCCTGTCTTCTACTGTTCTAACACAACCTTACTATACAAACACAAAATCCTACCCATTTCTTCCTCACCCACCACACCCCTCCAACCTCATCACAAAAAGACCACCCCCTTCCATCACTTAAACTCTTCATCCACATTAAACTACCTTATTTTCATCCTCCACCAAATATCCTCTCACTCTCTGGCGACATCCATTCCAGTCCAGGGCCCACTTCCACCCCTCCTACACACACTCAAACACTCAAATCCATTTGCTTCACTACATTCAATGCCCGAAGCCTTCAAAATAAAATCCTTAACCTCCATGCCTGGCTCTCCCACAGCCCCAGTGACATAGCAGCCATCTCAGAGACCTGGCTTAAACCATCTATAAATGACAATGAAATTCTCCCACCTGGCTACCGAATAATTTGCAATGATAGACTTGCCAAAAAAGGTGGTAGCGTAGCTATTATCGACTCCTCTACCCATACAGTTACTCCATACTCCAATCATATCCCAAACTTTGCCAAAGCTGAAATAACTCTACTAAAAATCAATAACCATAAGTCAATATGTATAGCAGCCCGCTATTTGCCCCCCTGGCAACAATATCCCAATACTAGAAGATATCCTCTCCAGACTTTCCTCTAACATTAAAAATGAAACCTATATCCTAGGTGACATGAACATTAACTGGGCCAATATAAACTCCAAAACCCCATCTCAGACAATCAACCTCTTCAACTTTACCCAACTAACTAACTCTCCCACTAGACCTAACAAGGATGGATCATCTGGCACAACCATTGACTGGATCTTAACATCCCATCCCAATCTTAACTCAACTGCTGGCATCCTTCCAGATCCTCTCAGTGACCAACTACCAGCCTTCGCTAACCGTCACCCATCTCCTCTCCAGAAGCAATACCACTACCTTCAAACTTGCAACCTCTCCCACTTCAATCCTCAAACTTTTTCCGAATGTCTAAACCTTATTGACTGGACCCCCCCTAAGAACTCTGCCCCTCGACACTGCCATTAACCACTTCAATCAAACTTTCTTAAATGTACTCAACAACCATGCTCCTTTAAGAACCAAACGTGTCAAAGCTAAAGCCTCCCCCTGGCTAACAAAAGACACTAAACTATTCATGCTCCAAAGAGATAAAAAATGGAAACAATACCAAAGAAACAAAAGCCCTAACTCCGAAACACCATAAAAAACTAATAACTAGAGATTGCAAAGCCTACTACTCCAATCTTCAAACCAAGCAGTCAACCAAACCTAACAAATTCTGGGACACTATCTCCTCTCTCCTCCACCCTGGATATAAAGATAACCCCTGTCCCAACCCCAACCTTACCGACCTTGAAACTGCCACAAATTTAACTCCTTCTTTATAGACTGCATAGCTAAACTATCTTCCTCTTTCCCTAACCATCCCCCTCAAACCCAACCCCATCTGCCCCCCCCACATCCATTTGAATGCAAATCGCTTCCCTCCACATTCAGCCTAAAACCCATTCCCACAAGTGCAATAAAAAAACTACTCTACAAACTAAAACCTTGCCAGAATGCACCTGATAATCTACCATCAGCTTTCCTCAAAATAGCAGCTGATAGCATTGCCCTTTCCATTTCCATACTAATAAACCGATCCATCCAAGAAGCCTATGTCCCTTCCATCTGGAGTCATGCATATATCACCCTCTCCATAAGGGTGATAAAAACAATGACACCACCAATTTCAGGCCTATTGCCATCCTTTCCACACTTTCTAAAATCCTGGAAAAATGTATCCATTCACAACTAATGCCATATTTAACAGACAACAATCTTCTCTCTCCCACTCAACATGGGTTCTGCCCTGGCCACAGTACCATGACTGCCCTCCTTCCCTTTCTCAAGACCATTAATCAAGCACACTACTCTAGCAAACTCGTATCTATCCTGTTCCTTAAACTATCCAAAGCTTTTGATACTGTCTCTCACCCCTTACTCCTATCTCAACTCTCCTCTCTCAGCCTCTCTCCCTACACCATAGCCTGGTTCTTTAGCTACCTCTTGGAATGACAACAAGCTGTGCAGTGGAAGTCCTCAACCTCTCCCTTCCTACACACCCCAACTGGCATGCCCCATGTTTCTGTCCTAGGTCTTCTACTGTTCAATATATTTATCAATAACTATCACCGCACCATCCCTGATTCATCACTAATCCAATATGCAGATGATTCAACAATCATCTGCTCAAAATACTCCCCCACCAATCTGCTTCTAAAAATGTAATTAGTCTTCTCCAAAACAGAAATCTGGATGCAAAACAATCACCTGGCCCTGAACACAAATAAAACCAAACTGATGATTTTCTCCCCTTCTAGAAACTCCCCTATCAACAAAAACTCATTCTCTATCCTCAGTCAGAACAATGTCCCCATTGAAAATGTATCCAGTACTAAACTGCTTGGTGTTATCATTGATGAACATCTAAAATTTGACACTCATATCCAAACCTCCATCAAAAAAAAAACACCAAAAACTAGGACTCCTGTACAGACACAACCACTACCTCACCCTCCTCCACAAGAAAACCCCTTGCCTCCACCTATCTACCCCCTCTTATATATGGTGCTCCTCTACTAACTAATCTACAACTTGGCCTACAATCCAAACTCAAATTCTGCTACAATAAAATTAGCAAATTTGCTACCAACTCAAAAAAAGTCATCCCACCATTGCCACTCTCTCCATACCCTGCAATGACTCGAACTACCCAATTACCTAAGCTTTCTTAAACTGACCACTGCCCACAAGCTCATCTTCAAACCTGCCAGTTGTGCCTCTCTCACTCTCACCCTAACCCCCTACATTCTGAACTGCTCACGCATATCAGAAAACCAAAACCTCCTACAAATTCATAAACCCTCTCCTGGTCACCTCCTGCTATCTTGCTCCATATCTAAACTATGGAACTCTCTCCCTCCCTCCCTGCGCAATACCCCTAACCACATCAGCTTCAAGTCTCTCCTATTCTCATATCTTGTTTCAAAATGTGCATGCCCATGCTACTCTCCTACATAATCTCTCCCCCAATCTTTTCTGACTCCCACCCCCTACCTCACCCAATTCTCATACCTCTACTTTGCCTACTACTACTACATTTGCATACCTAGACAGGACTGTCTCCTGTTGCACTGTGGCTAATCCCATTGAATCTTCTTATATCTACAATTGTGATATTATTACAGCTAATAATTATTCTAACTGTGTACATACAAAAATTTTCCACCACTGTCCTATTATCTGTATTTCCTTGAATGTATTGTAAGTATTATGCCTCATATGTATTACACTGTATTCGCAACCTGATATAATCTGAACATAATTCTTTGTATATATATTTGTAATTGACATGTTTGTAACTTGTAATTTGTTATTGGAGCTTTTCTCCCTGGGCCTCCACTGAAAATGAGCTCTTCTAGGCCCAGTGGACTTCCCCGGTCATCAAACTGACATAAATAAATAAAAATAAATAAATACATAAATAAATAAATAACCCCCCTACTATCATTAGGGAACAGGTCCTTAATGTTTTCTCTAAGACCAGGAACACTGCATCAGTGGGCCCAGACAATATCCCAGGATGCCTTCTAAATAGCATGAAACATGATCTACCAGGCCCTCTGGAATTACTGTTTAACTGTAGCCTCCAAACAGGCTTCATGCTTCATGAATGTAGAAAGGCAACAATCATCTCTCTGCATGAAGGTGGGTGACCTACAGACCCTGGAAATTACAGACCCATAAGTCTCACCAGTTCTATATGTAAAGGCATGGAAAGAATTATCATGGAGAAAATCAGTAGAGATACAGTAAACCTCCAGACACTAGACCCAACCCAGTCTGGTTTTGTTAAAGGCAGATCGTGCCTACTCAACCTGGTGGACTTCTTTGAAAAGGTCACCAAAACAATGGACGAGGGCAAAAATCGCTCACATTGCCTACCTTGACCTGGCCAAGGCATTTGACACAATACCCTACTCGGGCATTGTTGACAAACTCAAGAGATTAGGTACAATCCCATATGTCACCCAGTGGATAGCCAAGTGGCTCACAGACAGAACCCAGGAAGTTAGAATTGGGGAGTTCATCTCTACAAAGAGGCCAGTCACAAGTGGAGTCCCTCAGGGATCAGTCTTTGGACATCTCTTTTTTTCTCATTTACTTTTCAAAATTCAAGGCAAATGTCAGTGGTCTCTGGATGATGAAATCTTCAGATGATTGCAAATTAAGAGCTGTCATTGAATCTCACACTGACACAAATGTTCTCCAGGAGAGGCTGACACAGACAAACTACTGGTGTCAGATCCACAGACTAAAACTAAATGCCAAGAAATGCATAATAGTCTCCTTTGGAAATTCACCCATCCCTGGTAACTATCATATTGACAAGACATCCCTTAGAGTTGACCCAGTAGTCAGGGACTTAGGGACACACATAGATAGTACTCTAGCCTTTGACCATCACGTGTCTACAGTGGTGAGGAAATCATTCTATGTTGCACAACTTATAAACAAAGGTATGGCACCTAAGTCCAAGGAAGTCATTGTTCCACTGTATTTGGCATTCATCAAACCTATCATTGAGTACAATGCCTCCTTTGGTATGTACCTAACCAGGCATATCCAGCAATAGGCTCCTCACTAAAAGAATACAGGGCGTAAGTAAAATGTTCTATGCAGACCGCCTCAAGGCTCTATTCCTGTATTTTGTCTCCTACAGGCTTTTGAGGAGAGACCTATGCCTGGCATACAGGGCATTGTCCGACCCCACTCTGATGGACCTCCTGCATATTCACAAAACAAACAGCACCAGAATTACCCATTCTAAAGACTTAAACCTTGCCTGTGATATAAATAGGAACTGCTGGAGAGCTAGGTATGTATCCCAGAGACTACCCCATCTATGGAACAGGCTCCCCATCCTTGTGAAGCAGAATTCTTCCCTAACTCAATTCAAGTGCAACTTGGACAATTGGATTGGAAACCGGAAATTCATCCCTGGTTTGGCACCTATGTCTCTAATGGACATAGGTAACCTGTAAATGGTTAATCCCCCCAGTCCATGCTTACACTTATCATGGGTATCAGAACTTGTCAAAGATTTGGGATGCATGGCTAGGCTTAAAAAGGCCCCTGTGGTCATTAGCCTAGTAAACACCTATGACCCTATGAACCTATGGATATAAAAACTTGAATTCTATAGTACCCATAGACTATGGGTCACTAAACTAGGTATAAATCCCTACGTCACAAGATGGGTTGCCAACTGGCTCACTGACAGAACCCACACTAAAAGTTGCAGACTCCAAATCTGACCTCAAAGCAGTGACAAGTGGAGTACCACAGGGTTCCGTCCTGGGATCTCTCCTGTTTGGTATCTACTTCTTTGAAGTACAGGCTAACACAGAAGGCCTCTGGCTAATGAAGTTCGCAGATGACTGCAAACTAGGAGCCATAGTCAAGTCCCCAAATGATGTGGACATCCTACAGAAGGGCCTCACTGAGTCAGATGCCTGGTGTCAGAGCCATGGCCTCAAGCTCAATGCCAAAAAGTGCAGTGTCATCCCCTTTGGAAAAACTCTGTATCCATGAATGACCACATAGGCAGCAATCTACTTAATACCGAAATCGTGATAAGAGACCTTGGGACCCTGGTGGACAGTAATCTCTCCTTTGATAGTCACATCACCACAGTAGTCAGGAAGTCCTTCTACGTGGCACACCTCATCATAAAAGGGTTCTCATCCAGGAAAAAAGAGGTCATTGCTCCCCTCTACTCGACACTCATTAGACCCATTATAGAGTACAACGCCCCTTTTGGAATGTACCTCACAAGACATCTGCAGCAGCTGGAAAGGCCACAGAAGTACCTCACAAGGAGGATTACTGGCCTCAAACAAATGCCCTACACTGACCGCCTCAAACAACTCCAGCTTTACTCCATAGCATATCGCCTACTCCGAGGCGATCTCTGCCTAACATATAAAGCTATGTCAAACCCAGAGCTGTTGGACATGCTACACCTAAAGAAATCCCAATCCCTCCAAGCTACACGCTCTAGGGACCTAAACCTTGTCACCACAATAAACAGGACATGCTGGAGGGATAGATTCCTGTCCCAGAGACTTCCCATACTCTGGAACAGGCTACCCATCTATGTCAAGCAAAGTTCTTCATTAGCACTCTTCAAGAAAAATCTTGATGAGTGGATGGGAAATAGGAAATACACCCCGGGGATCACTTCTGTGTCTCTGCTCGACAGTGGCACAAGAAAATAACTTTTTTGGGTGGCGTAAGCCAGGGAACCTTGTTGGCTAGGCTTACATAGACCCTTGGGCCAATAGCCTAGTACCTACCTATGAACCTATTTAGGTGCAGAGAATAAAATTTGTAGATTCATCCTTTTAACGGACCCTGTTATGCATGACTACAAGCTGATCAAAAATATAAAATGTCTTCCTGTGTCCAACTGGGCAATATTTTTCCTAAGTACAGTTATCTTCAAGATACTAAAACAAGGTGACTGTCTAACTCTTAAACAGCAACTTCATATAGAAGATGACAGCTATGAGCTCAGAAGCTATACCTGTTCTGCCCTCCATTTAAAACCACTATCTGGGAAAATAGCATTCTCTAAAGTGGGATCCACCATGTGGAACAACTTGCCCACCAAAGTTAAGAACCAGGAAACCACTAAACAGTTTAAGAATGCTAAGAAGAAAAAAATCCAAGCAGAATCTAAATTCTTCTACTACCATGACAATGGTTAATCTCAAGTCATTGTGTACATTATATCTTAAAAAAGAGTCTGGATGCTCTGCAGCGTGACATCAATAGGACCTTAATGTCATACTGTAGAGCATGATATTAATAGGACATTAATAAAATAAGGATAGTGCATTATGTGTATAAATTTTGTGTGTGTGTGTATAAAATAAATATATATATATATATATATATATATATATATATATATATATATATATATATAAATATATATATATATATATATATATATATATATATATATATATATATATATATATATATATATATAAATATATATATACATACATACACACCTTTACCTACACACACACACACACACACACACACACACACACACACACACACACACACACACACACACACACACACATGTATATAAACATGCATATTGTAGCTGATATTGTAATGTTTTGTATTGTACTGTACTGTATTCCAGTTGTATTTTTCTATTAATATTTCACTTGTGATTTAAATTTATGCATTTTTTGTTCATAGGTTCATAGGTTCATAGGTTGGTACTGGGCTATCTGCCCGAAGGCATATATTAGCCCAGCCATGTTGTGCGGTATTCACCGCCCCTTTAGTAGTTCCCTAGACCCTTGTACTAGCAGCTAGTACCCTTGGCCCCTATCTAGTAGTGCTGTTGGTGTGATCCCCAGTGTGAACTTTCTGTTACCCATCCACTCATCAAGGTTCCTCTTGAAGAGTGATAGTGGGGGGCTCTGTCTTATGTAGATCGGGACCCTGTTCCATAGTAAGGGAAGTCTCTGCAAAGGGAATCTATCCCTCCAGCATGTTCTATTCATTGTTGTGTTGAGGTTTATATCCCTAGAGCATGTAGCTTGAGTAGATTTGGTTTTGCTAAGATGGGGCACGTTCAACAATTCTGGGTTGGACATGGCTCTGTACGTTAGACAGAGATCATCTCTGAGAAAGCGGTATGCAACAGAGAACAGTCTTAGCTTTTTCAATCGTGCTGCATAGGTCAACTATTTGAGGCCAGTAATCCTCTTGGTTAGGTACCTTTGTGGTCTCTCCAGCTGTTGGAGATGTCTAGCCAGGTACATTCCAATTGGTGCAATAATGGGTCTGATGAGGGAAGAGTAGAAGGGCACCATTACATCCTTAGATCTTGATGCAAACCCTTTCGTGATCAGATGGGTCACATAAAAGGATTTTCTAATCACTTTGGCAACATGGTTATCAAAGGAAAGCTGACTATCTACTTGGGTCCCTAGATCTCTTATTTCTTCTTCAGATTTCAGGGGATTACCCCCTATGATGTAGTTTGCGGGTACTCTGTTTTTTCCAAAGGGGATTACTACGCATTTTTTTTGCATTTAGCTTGAGACCATGGCTTTGACACCATGCATCAGTCTCAATTAGGGCCTTCTGGAGGATCTCCATGTCGGCCGGAGACTCTATTATAGCACCCAGTTTGCAGTCGTCCGCAAACTTAGTCAGCCACAGCCCTTCCGTGCTTGCCTGTACTTCTGAGAAGTATATGCCAAACAGGAAGGGCCCCAGGACAGAGCCCTGAGGCACACCACTCGTTACTGATCTGGATTCGGACATAGATCCCGCTACTCTTACTTTATGGGATCTGTCTGAGAGCCAGTTTGCGATCCATCTTGTGACATAATGGTTTATGTCCAGGCTGGTGAGCTTATCAATAATACCTGAATGGGGAATGGTGTCAAATGCTTTAGCAAGGTCAAGTTAAGCCATGTGTACCTCCTTTCCCTTATCTATAGCCTGAGTAACTGTCTCAAAGAAATCCACCAGGTTCAGGAGGCATGATCTGCCCTTGACGAAGCCGAACTGTGTGGGGTCCAGCGAATGGACATTCCCAATCTCTCCGTTTATGAGTTCCATAATGATTTGCTCCATAGCCTTACAGATCAGACTGGTCAGGCTTATTGGTCGGTAGTTCCCAGGGTCAGTTGTAGCCCCACCCTTGTGTAGCGGGACCACCACTGCCATGCGCCATTCTATGGGCACATATCCTGTGGAGAGGCAGAGACTGAACAGGGTATTAAGATGTGGGGTTAATTCCTTTTGGAGCTCGCGTATGACACAGCCTGGGACACCATCTGGTCCCATGGAGGCAGTGTTTTTAGCTTTAGATAGAGCCTTGTTAACCAACGTATCAGTAATAATTGGACTTGCACAATCCCATAGAATGGTAATAGGCCCTGTAGGTGGTGAGGGGGGGGGGGATTTGCCCTGAACCTGTCAGCCAAGATGTTGGCAATGTCAGAAGGGTCAGTGTATTTTGTTCCATTTTGTACTAGCTCAGAACAGACCTGAGCATTGCCATTTAGGTTTTTGACGTAGCCATAGAAGGCCTTATGGTTATCCTTGGCATCCTTGACAACTTTCTTTTCAAAATTAGCTTTAGCTGACTTGATGAGAGCCCTCAATTTCTTACTAATGCTGATCAGGGATGATTTTTCTACTTGAGATTTGACCTTTTTTTGTATAAGTCTCCTCCTTTTATTGTAAAGTTTGCTTATGGCCGTGGTCCACCAGACTGGTTTCTTCTTGCTTGAGGAAGGAGTCTTGGTTTTATTTGGGATAGCACGGTCCATGCAATCCTGAAGATGCATATAGAGTGTCTTTGTGTAGGATTCCGCATCCTGGATATCATTATCCTTCTGCAAGGGAATAGTGAAGCTTTCCACTTCGGATGCAAGTAGTTTGAAGTTTGCTTTGGAAAGGTTTTTGATTATGGTTTCTTTGATTGGGGGAGGTGGAGGAGTGAGGATGTCCAGGGTTATCAGTTTGTGGTCGGATCTGACCAAGGAGGGGGTGATAATGGGTGTGGTACAATGGGCGCACATATTTGTGATGATTAAATCCAATATGTTGTCCCCTCTAGTGGGGGAACATACTAGTTGTTCAAGGGCATTTTAATTTATAAATCCTACGAATCGCTGAGCATATGAGTTGGAACATTGGTAGTTCGCCCAGTCTATACCAGGGTAGTTGAAATCACCTAAGATTATTGTGTTGGGTAGGACCTTTATATTTTCCAATGTCTCAAGGAATGCAGAGTGAGCATCTTGGGACATGGTGGGCAATCTATAACCGGCTATGACTTGAAATGTGGTTTTGCCTGCTGATAGTTGTGCATGGATGATCTCTGGGCCATCATGCTGCGCTACTAACCTGGAGATATGGGTATCCTTGATGAATATGGGTATACCTTGTATGTTGCAAATCTATTGTATTTATTGCTCACTGAACTTATGTCTTGGCTGAAGAGGCTAAAAGACTAGTCCACCAAGGTGGTTATCAAATAGTAAATAAGGAAATAAATAAGAATAGGGAACTCCTTTAAGAGGATGTCAGCAGGAAGCATTAATGAAATCCTCACTGTCCTCAAGACTGGTCATGTTCTCTCTACTGATATATCTCAATCACCGGTTTTCTCCACACTCAGTCTCCAATTTGCCAGTTAGCGTACTTGCCTTCTTCAGTTTTTCCAATCTGCCACGCTTCCATTTTGCTTTCTTCTTCCATCACCTCACAAGCTGTTTCACCTTTTACATAAAACAGCATCCTTCCCCATTTTCCTTTCTAAGTCACTCTTGCGGATACTACAGCATGAAACTTTAATTTCATTTTTAACTAGCCAGATGTCAGGATAGCCTGCAATCCACTATCTTTTTTATCCCATGGCATTATACAGCAATACCTTTGAACCCTGTTTTGCTCCTTCTCCACATCTTTCTTTTTTAAACCTTTTCAAGGATCGTTCATACTCATAACCCCTTTTTATACCCACAATTCTGCTCTGTACCCTGACTTGTACCACTTGAGATGCTTCTTTGCCCCCCCCCCCCATTTTTTTCTCTTCACCGGTTTAAAGGCAAAATTATGTCTATATGACTCTTGAGCCTCTCTTTTAGAAACATTGTCCCTCTCATACTGAGTTGGAGTGTATCAATATAAACCTCTTCACTAGCCTGTAACTATCCCTATTTGCCTACAGTCATGTTTATTTTCCAGTTTTCTCTGTTGTAAACATGCTTTATAATCTCCATATCCATTGGACCTCCAAGAAAGTCACTATCTACCAAAGCTTCTGACATTTTACAGAGAACGGAGCTGGAATTTATAGGAGAAAACTGGCAAAGGAAACAAGGTATTGGGGGCAAATAATTAGAGATGGAAAGGTAATAGAATGGGAAGATGCTAAGAATTCATTTGGTCTGCAGGCTAGAGACTGCCTTCCCTATCAAGAGTTGATACCAGAGTATAGGCAAAGAAAAAGGAATAGGGTGATCATACGTAAAAGACCAGCACTGGTATAGTTTTTAGTAGAATCTAAAGCAGAAGCTGCTGTTAAAAGAGATAATTAGTAGGGCATATAAAATATTAGCGCAATAATTATAGGAATCAATAAGAGGAGGTTAGAAAAGATTGGAAAGGGAGATTGGATAATCAATTCAGAATGAACCAATTAGAAGATATTATGGATGGCTCCCAAATATGCAACATCTAGGAGATTGAGGATCTTTGCTTGCAAGTGTTTGCATAGTTATTTTTATACCACAAGATGACTTCAAATAAATTTTCCTCAGGTCGATTGCAAATGTTGAAGGTGTGATGAGGAACAAAAAGGTAACTGGGAACATATATTCTGGACTATAATGAGTTAGCAGGCTTTAAAAATTCTCTGCAAACTACCCTGCCAGAAATACTGAGTGAGCAAATTAGTCTAACTAATGAAATTATTTTTTTGTGATCTGTGATGCAGAATCGGAATTGCCTAGCTATAATAAGGCCTTGCAGAGTTTAATTTTGGTGGCTGCAAAAAAAAAAAAAAAACAAAAAACAAAAAAAATAATTACTAAAACATGGAAATCAAAGTCTAAACCAACTGTTTTAGAAATAGTAAATATAGTAACAGAAATAAAAGAAATGGAAGTGGGATATTTAGAAAATGGTATGAGCAAATTAACATAATAAAATGGGAATTGTGAGAACAATACATGCAGAATAATGTATTGGAGGAGGAATGAGCTTTAAGGGAAGGTGGGAACTGAATGAATTATGTAATATTTGACAATGACTGTAGAAGATTATATGTGATGCATAATGTTTGCAGCTGAAAATATGTCAATGTGCTTTGTTTTCATTTATATAAATGTATGATTGCCTATGTATTAAGTGATAAATCAATAACAATGTTTCTTGTTAAAAACAAAAAAAGAAAAAAAAGAAAGATTCTGACATCCTTGATCTTTACTTTCCTGGCTACTTCTGCTGCCATTGATTGCACCAGATCACTGGTCTTTTATTTATTTTCTTTTACTTACTTATCACCTGGGTAAACTGACTAGACAGAAGTGTCCCTTTTCAGGTGCAACCTGTGAACATTGTCTGGTTAGGTGACTTGCACAGATTTGCACACTAAACACACAAAAGTAGAAGTAATCAATTCATATACCCAGAAATATAGGAAGCCCAGAGCTTTAGTCCACTGTGCTGAGTGGCACACAGAAATGTGGACCATGAAGTGAAGTCTATCTTACCCTTTCCTACTACCTTTCTTATCTCCTCCACTGTCCATTTTCAGTCCAGACACTATCATCACTATAACCAGACCTGTTTTCTTCTCCATACTCAAATGTTTGAGCCTTTTAATGATAGATATATGGATATGCCATGTATATTGGCTACCTAAATGCTTGCATCACACTTGTGCAGTCAGTAAAATGTGTAAACTACAACTCAAGCATGCACATTTACTTGATCGATGGCTTTGACACCATGCATCAGTCTCAATTAGGGCCTTCTGGAGGATCTCCATGTCGGCCGGAGACTCTATTATAGCACCCAGTTTGCAGTCGTCCGCTGACATATGTGAAACAAAAAAGGAAGTATATTTTGCAAAGAGATGATTCCCCCTCGAACATTCAGATTTAATTAATCTCATTCCAAATGTATGTCTATTTGAAGATTCTTAAGTCTAGGTAGCAGACAAAATCTAAAAATTATGATATGCTAAGAGCAAATAACATGATGTATTAAAATAGAAAATTAAAAAAACCTACAGCATATGCTAATATTTGTAATCATTACACTCGTTTCCCTTTATCTCAGCTAATTGTTTAGATGACAGTTTCAAAGCAGAAGCTTTGTGTTATTTATTTTAAATATAAACCCAGAAAAAAAACACTGTGCAGCTGAGCTTATGATGTCTTAGTAGTTGCAATGAAAAACATTCTTCAAATACAGTCATTTCCTCAAATTCAAACATTGAATTCCTTATTTTTCCATGTCTGGAAACACTACATCAGTTAAACTAACTCTAATAACCAAAATCAAAATCCTTATGTACGCAAGGAGGAAGATTATGTGCTACTAGACCCATACTTTCAGCAATCCATGATTTGAGTTTCACAGCCTTCATTTGCCTACTGTTTGGCTCTAAGGTGGAGGCTGCAGAGGTTGCATATTTCCTCCAGTGTTTCTCTGGCTACCCTGATTCACTCAGCAATTTCTGTGTCATGCACATTCCTCTCAACCTGTTAGACCAAGAAATCTGGACAAAACTGTAAATAATGAGTTGACAAAGTCCCAAAAATAGGAACAATTTTTAAATATTGCTCTTACAAACTTGGGGAGTTGATAGAATAACAGGCTTTGCATTAGCATATATTTTCTGAAGGGTATGCAGTCTGAAACTCAAATTTCTGTCATTATTTTCTGACTTCAGTCCTCAATGATCTGCCATTGATTTGCCAGAAACCACAATTTTATGAGAAACAGAAAATATGAGGCAAAAATTGGGAAATTCTTCGTAAATCTGGACAGTTGAAATGCAATCCATGATAAGTTACCAGGTCAAGCCTGAAGTGAAACTGTATGCTCAGTGTTGTTACTTAGTTAACAAATGTATTTTTTTCCTTTATAAATCTCCAGAAGGAGGTTTCACTACTGCATGTCCATATCAGGGAAGGAAGGTAATCTCACAAGATCTGAACAAGTTAGGCCAAGAAAAGTTTGCACATGTTGCTAGATACTGGCAAAAACTAGCAGTCTCATCTCATGAACAGAGAGACTTCATTAATGATTACAACAGAAAGAGTTTGTTCATATAGATAAGCCCTGGATGTTTAGTATTAGACTCTTAAATGCAAAACTGGCAACCACTGCAAATCATGCAACAAAGGAATGACATGGATGAAGTGAGATTCACCAGCTAAAAACATTGCCATGAAAGTCTGCACTTACTACGGTTGACTAGATTAATTTTCTCAAGCCAAAGGTATAGGGTATTACCATAACCAAAATGGGGGGGGGGCAGAGTGTGAGTCATAGCTGCTGAGACTGATGAATATTACTAATCTTGAGAACATTCTATTTATGGAGCTAAGATATATTGACATGCGTCACCCAGCTGTTAAGGATCACAGCCAGGTCAGGAATGAAAAATGCAAATTTGAGTCTATTCACCCATAAAATAAGAGGAAAGAGAGGTGTGGTGGATGATAATGCCTTGAACCAGCACCAACAGGGTCAAGCTTCAGATGGTCATCTAATCTGTCTCTTCTTTCTGCTTAGCTTCTTTATCACCATCTGGTCAGAACCACTGAACAGACAGACTTAGCAAGAACTGGACCACCTGCCTTGTCTCAAATATTAGAGTGGTACAGCCTCTAACCACCACTGACCTTGATTTTAGTGCTACTTATACAAAGCTTTACTACCGCCTCCAGATATTTCCCCATGGCCTATCACCTTTAAAATGTTTGGCAGAAAAATGCTCATGATATCAACTCTAATGTTTTTATGATATACATGCATACATTGCCTTGTCTCCTTTAAACACTGGCATCTCTGTGCTGTTTATAAAGCCAGACAGTAACTGATGTATGATTTTTTATGATCCTTATCTAGTCTTCTTCTGCTAGCCTTGGCAAAATTCATTCTAATTTGGTTGCCAGTGCCTTTGTCACTATTTGGCATCATTGACCTCTCTGGATCACTACTCATAACAAACAACAAAGGTATTGCTGAGTAATACTACATAGCAGACTTTCCTTTCACAATCATTGACAACTGTGTCACTAAAGTAAATCAGTAGCTGAGTGCAACCTTTTAGTTCTCACAACTATTTACCATAGAAGTCTGTTGTGCCATTGCTATCAGTTTTTAATCCACAGATTGGAATACGCTTTACCTTTAGCTACCCATGTGTCAGATCACAATACAATGCAGTTACATATTAAAGAAAAATAAGATATATTGTTTTATTCATCTTGTTCAAGTTAAGAAATATTACTGTAGCTCTATACAAAGTGCAAAATGGCTTTCAGTTTCAACTTGGTTCACCCATCTTTTCAATACTCTCTCCTTTAAACTATTCAGAGATGGTTACTGTCCCCCTCTTGAAAACACGCTCACTGTACACAAATCCTCCTATTTGTAAGAAGTAAATCTGCTATGAAGCTTAACAAACCTCAGTTTTCTGTAGCACTATGTGAGTTTTAAGCTTGCCTCTGACCTATGAAAAATGCTGTTTAGTAACATCACTTTTCCGTACAATTTTATAATATTTAAAATAAGCTAAAATATTAATTTATAAAAGGATATAAATAAACTTTGCTTCAGAGGGAAAGTACTGGTAGCTACATATGATTTATTAATTTATTTTGCCTTACATGTGTTCATCTTTTATATGATTTTTGTACTGCTTTGAAGATGTGGTTTATACAATCCCTGGGATTCATTAACAATCGTGTAGGTGCCCCTCTACACCTACACGATATAAGAATGTTAGCGCAGCAGTGCTAATCTAATAATATGCTGCTCATTGGGACTACATGGTTGGAAGCATTCTTGTGGCCAGCAATAATGTTTGCAGCCATGTAAAGGTACTTGCAAGCACGAGTTCAGAATGTAAACAAAACAGCTGGCATGTAGGCAATACTCACATACCAGCATGTGCTACAGAGCAGACATATTAAGGGCAAAGAATACAAAGGATGTGAAGTGAAATGGAGGAATTGTACATAACATTGTGTTATACAGCATAATTGATTAATGTTGAAGAAGAAATGTTTAATGTGTGCTCACATCCTGCAGGCAAATGTGACAAAAATATATAAGAAGCATTAAATCCTGCAATATTGATGCAATGATAATTTATGTCGATGACAATCTCGCAGTTATGTACATAAATAAAAATGTGCATGTTAATAAATGTGATGGGGACATAAAGCTACAGTGTAACAAAGTTGAGTGAAAATTTAATTTATATGTTAATTAAATGCTGAGTTGAGATAACAGCAAGGACAGAAGATACATCAAATAAACTCCTAGTTAACATCAACAAGTCTCACAACATGGCAGGGGACTCTATTCTCAAACACAACTGGGAAAAACTGGAACCTTCTACCTATTGAACTTACTTCCCTTCCTTCCTTACCACTCTTCAAACAAAAACTTAAAACCTTCCTCAAAACACACTGGCTGTGCCCTTGTAGCAACCCTGACTAACCTATCATTACTGCTACTAATATCTTTTCGAGCTGTTCTCTCTCCACTAAATTAATCTTCTGTAGTGCAATGGAAAGATATAAAAAGAAAGTATATAGTAAGAACCTGAATACTATTTTTTAGCCACTAGCACATGTATATATCTTGCTCTAAACTTTGTATATAGTTTTATGATATGTACTGTTAAATGCATAAAAATATCTTCTATGTCTACTTCTTGTTTTTTGTAACAATACTTATTGTCTGTTTGTATCTGTCTTGGAGCTTTTCTACTCTGGCCTCTACTGAAAATGGACATATATCCAGCTAGACTAGCCCGGTCAACAAATGTAAAATAAAATAAATAAAATACATTATGGAGTGAATGTATGGACTCCAGTTATTGCATATGAGATGCATGTACATGGAATTTATGTATGCAAGCCTACGCCACTGCTGTATTCTCCACCTCTGCATGTGTACCCAAGAGCAAAAAGAGTTTACAGCTGTAATTCCCAGTACATCAGATATGGATATTTTGCAAATAAAAGACAGTAGCACCAATAGGAAAGAGGTTCATCAGCTATGAGTATGTAATAGAAAAGAAAGTGTTGTGTAGTTATATAAATGCTAAATGGTTTTCTAATTACACACAACATACAAAAGTGATGAATGACAAGACAGTGCAGATGATGTCATGAGTCCAGTTTTGCCATTGCAAATTTGCAAACATTTCCGACATTGTAATACTTGGCATGCTCAGATGGAAATATGGGGAACAGTCACATAAAAGCAATTCAACAGCAGCAACATAATAGAAAGTATTGTAACAGAAGACCATTTAGAGTTTTTGATAGTCTGGCAGCATGCCATACATTAAGGAATGTTTATGGAATTCTTCATCTGCCATTAAGCTGTATAGTGTGATGAAAACAATTACAGTATTAAAGACACTTCCAGATGAAGACGCATACAATACAGAGCATAATTATCTTGTAACTAGGTAATAAATGAGCAAAGAATGACATAAAAAACATTTGCAGCACGTCAATTTTGAGCACATGCTAGGACAGATATCAGAGAGATGTATAACAATCATAGTTGCATATTGATCATGTCATGCAGAACATCTTTGAAGGGCTTACAGCACTTTCCTATCATATGAGGTGTATGGATGACCTACCCTGTACAAAAAGGCCTGAAAAACATGGCCCTCTGAGTGTACCATAAATACTGTCTGTGTGTAAGCCACTGTTGTCTGACAGACAAATGTTACCAGATTTAAACTCCTGCCTATTATACAAGGCTCTCTTCAGACTTCTGTATAAACTGCATGTGCTACATCACACTACAATGGAGGCTGTTACAAATAACTGAATTGAATGTGAGCATTAAGACAGTACTTCTGAATATAATATGAACAATCAGATTTTTTCAGAATACTGGAAAGGAGCTACACATGTTACTGTCCAAACTGTTTCCATTATGTAGAACATACACTCTCCCGGAATTGAACCACAGCCTATCTGTGTAGGTAGGCTATACAAGCCAGTACTCAATGCACATGCCACAGGAGCACTCACAGTACAACATGCCCTGAAGAAACATTTCACTGCCACAGTCACAACCTGTGATAATATATCATTGTCCAACATAAAAATTAATAACAGTGACTACATATAATAGTGTTTATGTCATGTCAGTACATTCATATAATGGTACCCCTTTCAGGAAATGAACAGCAAGTTATTGTGACTCTACTGACAAATGAGAGATGGGTGATGGAACACAGTAAAAGTCTTACCACATACTAACTTGTTACATCAGATGCATGTGTGGTAAACATCATCATCAATCTCCTTTTTCCCATTTTCTAGATGGGGTTGATAGTCATGTCAACTGTCGCCATCTCTCTTGATTCGGTGCCACACTTCTGCCTTCTTTGACAATCATCCCTGACTGTCGCAGATCTTCTGTCATGCAATCCATCCACCTCTTTGCTGGACAACCTTGTTTCCTCTTGCCTTCTTCCTGTCTGTCCCCGATCTTCTTCACCAGACTGTCTTCTGCTTTTCTTCACATGCCTGAACCGCCATTACCTGTTCTCATTTATCTTTTTTGCAATTGGAGCTACTTTGGCTTCTGCTATTATGTGCTCATTTCTTCATCTGTCCCATAATGTGCATCCTACCACCCATCTCAGGCACTTCATTTACATCACTTCTAGCTTCCTCAATTGCTCTGCCTTTACTGCCCAGGTTTCATGCAGTAGCATTGGTTGCACCACTGTTTTCTACACCCCACATTTCAGCTTCTTTGGCATTTTTCTGTCATACACTATACTTGACACTTTATGCCAGTTGGCTGCAGCCCCTCTGATTCTAGCATTGACCTCTTCATTCAGACTTCCCTTTTCTCAACCACCCCAGATACTTGAAGCTGTTAACCTGTTTCACCATCTTCCCTTCTATCTCAGTTCTCAGCTTCTTCTGATTTCCCCCATTTGCTGCCATTACCACTGTCTTATATGTGCTCAGTTTCATGCCATGTGCCTTCAGTTTTAGTTCAATTCCCCTATCATTTGCTGAAGTTCTTGCTCAGAGTCTGTCTGTAATGCCACATCCTCTGCATACAGCAACTTTGTTGATCTGTTCCCTCCAACCCATTTGCTAATGTAGTCCACCGCCAGTAAAACAGCAGTGGGCTCAGAGCTGAACCCTGATGCACACCCACTACCAGTGGGAACCCCTCTGTGAGGCCAAACAGTGTTCATACTTGAATCACTGGGTTCTTGTACACAGCTTGCTCTAATTTTTCCAGTATTTCTGTGACTTCAAACCACCACAGGACTGCCCAAATTATCTTTCTTGTGACCTAGTCATATTGTTTTCTCCAAGTCTAGGAATGCCCAGTTGGACTCTTTCCTCATCTCTATCTTTATCTCAACTATCTGTTTCATTGCAAACATTGGGTCAGTTGTACTGCATCTTGATCTGAATCTGAACTGCTCATCTCCCATCTTACCATCTACTACTCTGCATATCCATTTGTCAACCACCCTCTGCAGAACTTTCATGCAATGTGACCAGAGTTTGATAACTTGTATTGTTCACAGATGTGGATGCCCCCTCTGTTCTTCTTCATTGGCATGAGTATGTGTAATCTCCAGTCATCCAGGATATGCCTTCCATTCCACACCGCTACGAGTACCCCTAGAAGACATTTCTCTCCTATCTCATCCAGCATCTTTATCATATCTGTTGTGATCTTGTCTGAGCCTAGTGTTTTCCCTGACATCATTTTCCTTAGTCCTGTTCTTACTTCTTCTAATGTGGACTCCTCTTCTTCTCTTATTGTAGGCTGTGTCTGGGGCAGTAGAGCTTCTGTTGTGGGATTTTTTCTTCATTCAGAAGCTGCTTGAAGTACTTCTTCCATCTGCCTTTGATGTTCTGTGGACTGGTGAGCATGGTGTTGCTGACATCCTTTGAGAAGGGTGTGCGATTACCTACTTCATCTTTTTGTCTTTACCTTGCAGCTTGATATAGTTTCTTTGTGCCACCTACTGAGTCACTTTCCAGAAGCTGATAGTCATTGATGCCCTTTCTTTGCTATTGCAACTCCTTTCTTAGCCTATTTGTTAACCAACCTGCATTCCTTCATAGCCTGGCCTGTCTTTTCCATCTTCCACTTTTTCCTGCACTCCTTCTTTCTTTTGATGACTTCCTGGACTTCTGCATTCCACCATCAGCCTTCCTTATGTACATTATATCCATAGCTGGCTTGGATGCATATCTGTTCTGTAGTTCTCACACATCTTATTTTGAGGTGCTGTCATTCTTGTTTAACTCTACCTATTTCATCATCTTCTTGAGGTGCTAGAGTTCTGAGCAATTCCTTAAAATATTGTGCTTTTTCTCCAGTCATCTTCCAGGTCTTCAGCCTGATCTCTGTTGACCTTAGAGCCTTCTCTGACTACTGCTTACAGGTGATTGTGGCAACCACTGATTTATGCTGTGGGCCAATTGTTTCACTGGGGATGACTTTGCAATCACTGATTCTACCCCAGTGCCCTTTCCTTTCTAGGAGGAAGTCTACCTGAGTTGCATGTTGTCCACTCTTGTACGTGATCTTCTGACTGTCTCTCTTTCTGAATCATGTGCTGGGTACTATCAAGAAGTCTAGAATGGACTCCCTTTCTTTATTACTGTTGCCCCACCCATGTGGACCCAGGTAGTCCTCATATCCTGTCCTGTCTGTCCAGATATGTGCATCCAAGTCACTATTATCAATACCAATTCATATTGTCCTGCTTTATATAGTAAGTCCTGCAACTGCTGTTTGAATGCACTTTTCACTATCACAACCCTGCTGTGGGGCATAGGCTGAGATTACAAATACTGCCCTATCATTTGGCTGCAGTCTGATTGGCATGAGTTTGTCACTAATTCTGATGACATCCTTCACTGCCTTTTGAAGCCTCTCCCTCATGACAATTCCTACACCATTTCTAGCTTGTCCTTCTCCTAAGTAATATACTCTGGATCCCAAGTAAAGTGACTTTGCTGTACTGCCTTTGCATGTTCTCCCTTTGGGGTTTCTCCCACCTCCAAAAAACATGCTGAGTGTTTCCATCTCAAACTCATTTAAGAATGGAGCTAAGGGCAGCAGCACAAACTCAATATGGTGAAGAGTTGTATAGACCATCTGCTTTGAGCATCTACTGTGGTGCACACTGTCCTCAAGATAGGTGAATACAGTTCACAGACTGCACGCCATGGCAGGGATAACTACTTGATGGTGTAAAATATGGCTGTAGGTGATTCAGTTGTGTTGAGTAATGTGTGGTAAACAATCTCTGAGATAAAAGGGATGGTGGAAGCCTCTCCCATGGTAAATGGACACATTATGACTGAAGTGGATGTCATTCATGTATTATAGTATAAGGTCCAACAATGCTAACAGGCAGTGAATGTCGATGTTGAACACATGAGCATTTGATAACAGAAAATAGATGATACTGTACAATGAATGCACTATGGTAGAAGTGCCACTACAATTATGAGATATGTTGTTATGTGAAGGCATGACATTATGTTATTGCTGCAAGAGATATGTGTGCCTGTAGTTGTTGTATTAAATCAACGGCAGACAGCATGTTGTCTCATTCCCTTGTGCTAGAGGATAACACTTCCTACATATGTTATTTAAGGAAAATGCAATCACATGTCATCATTCTTCTGAATATAAGCATTACTATGTGACAAATTATCATAGCTTTTTGTAAGAGGGATCAACATCTATACATATACAAAGCACATGTGCTTGACAGTATTAGTGGCATGTGAAGACACAAAAAGGCTTACGCAATATAGTCTGAGCAGTAATGGCTGGATTTGAATTAACTAAGATGACAAGCTTAAGATTAGTGTCTGAATCACAAGTGCACCATGACATGTTGAGATACAGTGCAGAGTTCATCACTGCTATTTATTAGATGGATATGTTTGGTGAAAAAGTGGTCGAAGTACACAATAACACTGCACAGCTACACATCATATATGTCATTGAAAAACAGTGTACACAGTATGATGGTGAAAGACACACACAGCTGGCTTCAAACATCCTACATATGTAGTTACACAATGTACAAAGTACAGTATTAAAGTCACACAAACACAAAAGAATTCTCCCTACAAATGTGAGAAACTGCAAGTATGTTAGCATTATGCAATCACTGTGTGGCCAAAACATTATTTTTCCTGTAGAGGTGAGGATTTCCTAGTGTCACAGAGTACCATTGTAGTTCAGTCTCACAACTGGAAGTATACATAAATGTGGTTGTGAGGTTGTCAACAGTAATCACAGTCATACTATTGAAACATGGTGGGGTCAAACCACCCATCTATCCAATACACCATCTATTCAGCACATTATCAGCAGCTAGTGCCACAGGAAAACAATGAATACATGTGAGACATACAGCATCTATGAACAGATGACAACAATGTATTGCCAAGGAGATGTAGCTGGTAAAATTAATTTTACAACCATTTAGTGTTAAAGTTGCCACTGCAAATGTCTGCAAAATAATCCTTAATTCATTTGCAGTCACACTGTAGAATTTAAGCCCTGCTGTATTCGAACATCTTATCTATGTTTACATTTTAGAGAATAGTGTAAGACATGCAAGCACCACAGCAGAAGTCTGACACTGCCTATCGGGCGCTAGAATCCGCCACATAACACAAGCACTGGTTCTCCACCACACAAGTAAAACAATGACAGTCCACTTAAATAGTGACAGTTCACTTGAGAAACAATGACCTCATCAGTGTGTTGAACCAGGGGTGTATGCAGACAACATAATTCTGTAATCATATGTTCTTTTTGCTGCTCCACGAAACACCAGTCATTTGAAAAATGGAAACATTTTCCCCACCCCACCCCACTTAACAAATGTTTGCATCACTTTCCCTCTAAAAACATCAAATGGATATTTTTCCAGTCTATGACACTCTTATTAAAAGCATTAATTTATACATTTGTGAACAGAGTATGGCCTAAGAAAGCCATGTTTTCTTTAAGTAATATCTATAAAATTGCACTCAGTGGAGTACAGACAGTATGCATAGCTACACCTTCATGTTGCAAAGAAGCTGTGGATGTGAAAGGTGAGCATAGGGGATAGTGGAGTCATTTGGCAGTTTAAAACCTTTATCTAGAGCAAAGCTTGATTAGGCACATGCTCACCTAGCTGTATATACCCCCACACACTCTCTCTCTCTCTCTCTCACACACACACACACACACACACACTCCCCATAGTGGACAGTGAGCCTGCTACCTATCTTGTTACACAATGTGGACAACACTGGATAAGTTGCAAGCACCATAGGAAAAGTCTGGCTCTTAAGGAGAGAGAGAGAGATAGAGAGAGAGAGAGAGTACAAGATGACCTCATCTTTGTATTTCACAAAGGATGTTTCCATATATATAAATTGGGCTTAAGAGAGCTGTGTGTACATTTAAACAATTCTGTTCAGGGGATTTGGATACCGCAGCAAGCATTAAACACACACACACACACACACACACACACACACACACACACACACACACACACACACACACACACACACACACACACACACACACACACACACACATATTTCCCATGTTGCCCAATTAGCACAGCCCAGAAGGTAGGGGGAAAGGGTATGCAATTTAGCCAACCTCCTGCTTCTTTCAGGTGGCTTTCTTTTCATCCATTAGCCGGTTATATACACAAATGTGGAAGAGGTGTGTCAATTTTGTAGGTGGGCATAGGCATTGGTACCATATGGCGAGGGGGTGGACACCCCCCACTTTAAATAAATACGTGAATGTGCCCTACCTAGCTTAAAAAATACAAACTAAAATAAACATACACCAAATGCCTCTCCCTCTGCAACCTATTTGCTGACTAACTTAGCACCATTGCTATTTGCCACAAAGTAATAGATGCAGAGATCATTTACTTACTACTTTCAGTTTTGACAATAATACCAGACCTGGTTATAGTTGATAACCTTCAGTGATTTACCATAAAAGTAAAATATCTGGTGAAGGAAAGGGTAAAAATGCAAGGTAAAACAGGGGACTCCTGAAAGTGTATCTCTCAACTGTTTGGTATTTGCCTGGGCATTAAACAATCTTACTATTAAAATATCAGAATGCCTGAAAATGTTCTGAGGCACCTTTAAATTTTAATTTACTAGAGCTTTACCCCTCTCCTGTCATAATGTTAGATCAGCCACATAGACAGAACTGCATGATGGCAGAGGAACTGCGACTAAGACCAGGACTGTGATTTTGAACTTCTTTGCTCAAGGATTCTTCACTTCTTTTCTCGAGAATTCTAGACAAAGCTTAGAAATAATGATGGTACAAGTGACCAAAGTCAGGGACAAATGTATAAACATAGAAAGTTACAAGAATAAGCAGGTGTTATATTAGCATGTTTTTTCTGAGGGATATCAAGGCTGAAACTCAAAAGAGTGTCATTATATAGAGACTGCAATTTTTAGTGATTTGACAGAAGACTTCACTTTTTAACAAAGAAACCAAAAAAGGCAAAAATCTTGGACATTCTGCAAACCTCTGGACAACTGAGAGGAGTATCAGTATGCAGGGTGAGCAAGGAAACAGTCTATGCTTGTGTTTTTATGAAAAGAAGGTGCATGTTCTCTTAGTGCGAGTAGTGGTTAAAAGCATGCTGCTTTGGTGACATCTGAGAAAAGTAGTAACAATTTATTGTTTGATCTGTAATTCTGGGTCCATCATGCCATGGCTAATAATAATCTAAATTATCCAGTTAACAAATAGGTAAGTAAAGCTATTGGACTTTGTTTCTGTGGAGACACCTATCTATAAGGAACTGTCAAACGAGAAGGGGAAGCAGAAATACACAGATGATATTTTATTTCTTCACTTCTAGCCCTGGACTGTGGTTTGTAATGGTTAATTTACTTCCTTAAATAAATTAATAAACAATGAAAGATGATAGCCATGAAACTTAAAAAGTATGTTTTTTCCCCCTAGTATTTAACTGTGTTGGCTGTGGTAGTAAAGTCTCATATAGCCATGTTATATTATTATTATTTATTTATTTATTTATTTTGTAAAGCAGGTAAGTTTTAGCGTCAGTTAACTATTTTGAAAGGCCTGCAGTTTGAGGAACTGGAAATAATGGAATATGAAACATCTTGGTTTCCTTGCTACAGCTGGTGGATTGCGTGCTTATTTTTTTCACGTTATGTCAGAGTTTTTTTTTCTAAGTAGTCATTACTTTTAGCTACTTGGCCACAGATGCTTTCATCTGCATCACGTGGTAGTGTGTAATATCTAGCGTTTGGCCATGGACCTTTCTTTTCTCTAATATCATTGTAGGGTTTGTGTATGTTTGAGTGGTCTGAGGTGTGATCTTTCATTAGTATCTTTTTTTTTAAGGATGCTACAGTGTCACATTGTTTAACTTGCAGAGAAAGTCTGCTCCAGAGATGAGGTACGCATAGGGCAATAAATATGATCCCCCATCAAGGTTTCTTTATTGGTTGTTGAAGATATAGATTTGGTTTCTTGTGCTGGTGGAATTATTTGATTTGCTGAGATTCGGGCGAGTAGTATTTTTGGTCTGAAAATGTTTCTTGAGCACTTGTTCCTTTATGATGATATAGAGTGTAAGAGATACAGGAAATGACAGAGAATAGATTATGGTCTCTGGGGTAAGGTTTGCTCTGAATTTGTCTACTGCTTCATTTGCTATGTTAGCTGGTATGTAGTGTCATTTTGAATGAGTTCCAGATACAGCTGGGTGATGTTTATTGGCTTTTCTAATAAAGCTGCAGAAAGAATTATAGTTATCCTTTGCTTCATAGGCTAATTTAAGTCTGCGTTAAAATTTACATTCGATACTGTTCCACATTGAAAGGGTCTAATGCACATTCATTGTTATGATTTTTAAATAAATAGTCATGGGTAGCAATACTGAATTATATCAGTTCATCAGAAAGGCTTTTTTGAGTATGAAGAAACAGTTATTTGATATTTTCTGTTCTTCCTATTTGAAATTTAGTAAGGGTTGAAGAAGGCAGGAGTGTGGCACTGAATTGAGAGAGTTGGCAATAGTTAACATGATATCCTGACCCCATGTAGAAAAATGGGAAAAAGGGGGTTGATGATGCTCATTTTGTTCCACATTTTCATAGAAGGTGTTCCATGTTTTGAAGATTGAAGGTTGATTAGTAAGGGAGGCAGTTGATGGAAAAAAGCACAAGGCGGTATGAGACTGAACACATTAAAGTGATCATTGCTGTGACTTATTAGGGGAGGTGGGACAGAACTTCATGTCTAAAAGTTCCAGGCTGAAATAAATTACAATGATTGGTTGTTCACTTAAGACAACAACTTCATCAACATTGGCAGCGTATCACTTTTTAGTCTTCATACTATATAGTTAAAGTTAACAAATATTAATTTGTTAATATACAAATTAGAGTGTACACAGGAGATCTTGTTCAGTAAAAAGTGCACTGACATTTTATTATTCAGTAATGATATTAAAAAAAAAAAAAAACAGAAACAAATATGACCAGAACTTGAACTGTATTCATGTGATGTAAAAGATAGCATTGCGAAGTAAATATTATTGATAGCATATACAGTTGTGCATTTCTCTAGATTATGCCTGCTGTCTGTTAAAGGAATCTGACTTGTTCTTAAGATTACCATTTAGTTTTTATGTTATTTATTTGCTAACAGACTACATATTTTTTTTCACTATCTAGTTAAGTCACTTGCTCAGATTCACACAATAGGCAAATGGTGGCTGAGGGAATCAAACTGTGGAGTACAGGATATAGCTCACTAACATATCTAAACTTTAATCCTGTGCAGTAACTGCCAGACTTTAAAAGGGTGGTAAAGAAGTTTAGTAAAAGGCTCTACTTAACAGGCTACTTGTTTATATTGTGTCTCACTAGTGGCACAAACAAACTTATTGTAAGACCATACTGACAGACTTTTTCCTATATAGGTTCATAGATTCATAGGTGTGTACTAGGCTAATGGCTCTGGAGCCTTTACAAGCCTAGCCCATAGGATTACCCTGGCATTGTGCCACCCAACCTTAGTTCCTAGTGCCTCTGTCGAGTAGAGCCACTGGAGTGATCCCAGGTGTGAATTTTCTATTTCCCATCTACCATCAAGATTTCTCTTGAAAAGGGCCAGTGAGGTGCTCTGCTTGACATGTATGGGAAGTCTGTTCCATAGCATGGGCAGTCTCTGAATTATGAACCTGTCCCTCCAGCATGTTCTGTTGCTTGTGGTAATGAGGTTGAGGTCTCTGGAGCATGTGGTGCGGAGGGATTGGGATTTCTTTAGATGTAGCATTTTTAACAGAGTTGGGTCAGACATGGCTTTGTAAGTCAAGCAGATATCGCCTCTAAGTAGGAGGTATGAGACAGATAATAGTTGGATTTTTTTGAGTCTGTCCATGTAGGACAAGTCTGTAAGGCCTAGGATCCTCTTTGTGAGGTACTTTTGTGGCCTCTCCAGTTGTTGTAGGTGTCTAGTGAGGTACATGCCAAATGTTTCATTGTACTCGATGATTGGCCTAATGAGGGAAGAGTAGAGGTAGACAATGACCTCTTTCTTTCTGGATGCAAAACCCTTAGTAATGAGATATGCCACATAGAAGGACTTTCTGACCACAGTGGCAACGGGGTGGTCAAAAGAGAGGTTGCTGTCAACCTGTGTTCCCAGATCTCTTATAACGCCTTTTGTGTTCAGTGGACTACCATCAATGTGGTAATTCAAGGGAACCGGGATTTTCCCAAAGGGGATGATAACACATTTTTTGGCATTGAATGGTCAAGTGTTCATTCACAAAAATGTTGCCTTATAAGTATAAATAGCAAATCTTAGACTGTATAGCATTCAGCAAAGTTATTTTAAAGTTAGGAATGTTGTGTGTTAACAGACTGTCTTGAGACTGTAACATACTTTTAAATAGAGCACTTTTTTCTGTCAGCTTAAAAGTTGTGTAAACTAATTGAAAACATATTTTCTATGTAAAAAAGTGTGTTGGTTTTTCCTTTGTGGGGCTGGCATAGTGTTATAAAGTGCTTTTTACTGTGTTTATTTCTGTAGCAAAATGTAACTTTTGTGGACTGGTAGTCTCACTGGTAATTGCTCCTCCTCTTCTCTGGGAAACCGGAAACATTTTCAGCTTGACCATAGAACAGACTACTGGTCTCATGGTCAGTCCTTGTTCTAGCCAGAAAAAGTTAAGCAAACAACTTTTGCAGCCTCAGCAGGCTAGCAATGTTCCTCAATCATAGATGGGTGACTGTGCTGCAGTCATTTGTACCTCAGACTACTCATCTTTTACTCCGAAACCCTCTGCTGTAGCACCTACAGCCACTACGGAACAGTGATTAGTCACATCCTCTGTGGCTGTTGGAGTCCCTTCCATGGGCAAAAGAGAACCACTCTTGTTAGTCCTGGGAGAGGGAACAGAAAAAGGTTTCCATACTGTGTCAGAATGTTATGTCCATCCCTGGGGAAGCAACTGCTGTCATTAGTGACAAAGTTGCTCCCATTGTTCCTGTCAAAAAGAAACAGGAGACCAAGCATGTATCTATTCCTTCTCAAATGGCTCAGAGTTTAATTCAGGCAATTACTCCTTCTTGTAAAGTCTGTTAAAAGAAGAAGGGATTCCTCTTTTCCTTAAGACATTCAAGACTCTGAATCTGAACAGGAAGATGCAGGGACAGAAACATTTTTTCCCCTCAGATTTCTGATTCAAGCTCAGAATGGAGCTCAGTACCTGATTCTTCCTAATGGAGTTTTTCTTTCTCTGAGACTTTTGCTAGAATGTGCCAGTGTTTTCAATGGGAGAACACTGAGGTTCACCAGTCCCTCATAAAATACTATGAGTTATTACAGATATGAAAGTTCCAGAACCAATACCCATTCCTCATGTTCTGACTACTTTAGAGGAAGTGAGTGTTACCGCCTGCAATTTCCTGATAGACAGCCAACTGTCCCTAAAAAAGACAGATAGGATTTATAAAGTTCCTTAGTCTTTTAAATTTGATATATTATTCTCAAATCTGGCCCAGCAGATATAGCTTCAGTTGATTCCACTGCTACAAAGCACTTATTTAATTCCAACCCTACTCTTTCTGATAAGGATGGGAAATTATTGAAAGGTATGGGAAAAAGTATATACTTCTGCAACTTTGTTTTTCAAAAATTTCAGTTGTCAGATGCATATGACAAATTATGAAAGGATGAAGAATGTTTTATCTGCAATTTATTCTTGTGAGGAAAAAGTGTTACAATAACTTAGTTTATTCTATTGCATGGGTCACTACTCATTGTTTGCAGTGTGTGTATGTGTTGATGCTTCCTTCAAGGCTATGGCCACTGGTACTGTTTAAAGGAGGTTTACATGGCTGCATTCTTAGGACTTCTCTGATGATATTAAAAATGAGATTTCAAATTCTCCCTTTGATAGAAATTTAGTCTTTGGCTTTTCTGCTACATAGATGATCAAAATGTGTGATGAAAGGGGCCAGATGATCCAGGGAATCTCTAAGATTTTTCTTCCAAGTTGTCCAAGGGATTTTCTATCTCATCTGTTTTTGGCAAAAAAGTGATTAAACAATCCCAACAACATTCAGGTAAACAGACATTTAAGAAGAAATGGCAAGGGGGTTCCAAACAGAAGTCTTGAATTTCCCAAAAGCAAGGACAGTCCAGTGGGTGTGCTTCGAGAGACCTTGTGACTTCCTCCCACTCTGGTCCCTTTTTTCCAGAAAGTCTGAATCTCCTTTTTTCTCTTTGGCAATGGATTGCTTCAGGCAAATGGGTTCTGAAAATGATTTAGCAAGGTCTCAGATGTCAGTAGAAGGAAATTCTTCCTTTCTGGGGGGAGTGTCTTTCCTCTTCCCCCCCATATCAGAATCTTTTGTTTCAACCTGTTCTTCATCACATCCCTTTTCATCCAGGTGTCAGATGATTCTTAAGGTTTTGTGTGTTTGGATCATATTATCAGTTCTCTGCCTTACACTCTGGACTATCCACTGCACCACGAGTGTTCACAGCGTGTCTAAGTCAGTTATAGCTCATTGCAGTTTACAGGGTATCCACAGTTTTGCATATTTGGATGACTTGCTTATCTTTTCAGCATCTTTTTCAAGGTGTCAGAAATCTCTCTCTCTCTTGGGTGAGAGATCTCTTACACAAGCTGCGATTCCAAGAGAACAGTCAAAAGTCTTTCTTCACTCTCTCTCACAGGATTGTGCTCCTGGGATGTCAACTAGCAACCTCAGTTCAAAGAGCGTTTCTTCCACCAGAAAAATAGATCTTTATTTAGTTCAATTTTTTAAGGTTTTCCACTCAGACATTAGGGTACAACTCCACTGGGATGAGGTCTGCAAAATTTAAATGGAAAGGTATTTTGTTTTTTGACCCATGAAGATGCACTTTTTAGAATGAACTCATGGCAAGTAATTATCATCCTGGCATATGGTTTTCAGTGTTCCATTCAGAAAGCAGCATTTTGAAAGGGGCATGGCTTGGTCAGCAGTTTAAGGGAGTGGCTGGACAATAATGTACTGTTGTGGATGTGTTTTTTTGGGGGCAGCAATCTGGGAGCTGTGAGTACAAATCTGAAAGTCCTGGCTACACCCATTCTGCTCAAGTTGCTAGTTCTTGAGGAAATGAAAATAAATTTCTAGCTTGAAATTTTACCCGAGTCATATTTGCTTGTGCCTCTCTGAGGTAAGTTAATCTCTCCTGGTGTGCCTCACAATTTTCAGCTATCTCCTCTGCAGCTGTGCAGTACAAAAATAAAATAAAATAAAATAAAATAAAATAAATATATATGAAAGCATAATGAGTACCTGTGTTGGGTGGGTAGATCATTAATGCCATATCATAGACAGGTTATAGGTCAGTATACTTACACAACAGGAGGAGTGATCTCAGTCCTAAATTCAGTCTCCTATCAGCTAAGGAGGTCCTGCTAGTTCCTCCTAAGGTCACTACACTGGTGACCACATTGTTCCCCATTATGTGGAATGCCTGTTGCATTGGAGACAGCCTTGGCTAAACTACTCCAGTATAATCCCCCTGCAGCAGCCTATGGCTGTAGTGCTTCACAAAGAGTACCACAAACATCCTGGACTCCTCAACACCCACCTTTGTGCTCTAAATTTAGTGCCATTCTCTCCCCTGCCAGCCATTTTGCAAAAATAAAGCTAACAAAATATGCCTGAATTGGTGCCCAATGGTGGTCTCACATGTTACTGGTATTAGGCAAAGATGTACATCCTTGCCAACTGCATTTACACAATTGAAAGCAGATGGATTCCTTGGCAGATGCATTGGCACTAGTTACATCATATAGCAGTAGAGGTGCATAACATGGCATTGAGCTTTGTCATGTGTGATGCTCAACATATTAACACAGGTTCCGGTGTTCAACAATGGAATGCTTAATGCAGTTTGGCAGGAGAAAGATGATGAATTTTGACATATTGTCATGTTGGGGCTTACACAATATTAAAATGTTATTCTAACAGTTGAAAACTGAACCCATGAGATAAAGGATACAAAAATTGAAATTTAATGTATTAACTAACATTATCACAAGGGAACTACCATTCTAGTATGGAAATGAAACATATACCCTGGGATTCATTAATAATCATGTGAGCATCACATTAAGTGTACATGATTTAAGCAGGCTAGCATGATGAAAGCAGTGATAGTTGCATATGTATGCTGCACATTGCACCTACACCATTACAAGTACCTTTCTGGGGTCAGCAATCGTGTTCACGACCGTGAAAGGTACTTAAAGCACCAACACACAATGTAAACAAAACAGATTGCATATAGGCAAAACTCAGACATGAGCAGGCATTGCAACTCAAACATATTTAAGGCACGTACAGGAAAACAATGCAGAATGAAGGGAAGTGAAATGGGGGAACTGGTACATAAAAATGTGTTAGAATGTATGAATGCTGGAGAGGGGAAATGTTTAGCGTGACCTCATATCCCACAGGCAAATGTGACGAAAGTGTACAAGAAGCATTTCTGTCATAAAATTTTCAAGACTTATGTAATCATAATTAGCCTGACTGTCAATCTCACAGTTATGCATATAAATAATAATGGACATGCTGATAAAAGGATGTGATATGGACATAAAGCTGCAGTGAAACAAAGAGGAGTGAAAATGTTATATACATGTTAATTAAATGCTGAGTTGGGATAATTTGCAAGGATGGAAGATACATTATGGGATAAATGCAGAGAATGCAGTTATTTCATATAAAGATGTAGATACAGGAAACTGATGTATGAAAGCGAACAGCACTGCTGTATTACCCATCTCATCATATATACAAAAGAACAAAAGGATTTTACAGCTGCAGTGTCAGACAAATCAGAAATGGACATGTTTGCAAAGAAATGACAGTGACACCAATGGGAAAGGGATTCATCACCCCCAGGCATGTAATAGAGAGGCAAATGCAGTATAGTTATGTAAATGATACATGCCAGTGTTGAGGTACAGCTGAGACAGTGCACAGTTATATGGATGAAATCACCACCATTTATTAGCTGGACATTTATGCTAAAGTGTTTGATGTGCACAATAACACAGGTCTATACTACTTCATCAAAGTTTTATTTCTGTGAATACCTAATCATCGATCCCTTTACATCAGACATCCATTCATTGAATGTTCACATCAGTGAATGGTTTTCATAGGGAAGGGAATTACTTGTCCACCACACTGATCATCACACACACTGCATTATTTCATACCCACCAAGGTAGGGGGCTATGCCTCTCACCAACCACAATGTGGGAGCTGCAGTCCCCACACCCTCTTACTTCTATATACCAACTCTAAGACTGCACTACAATGGGGAAAAGGGCAAATTTCTATTGATGGCCAACTAACTCCCTCCTCTGTGAAAACTGTTCATGGATGTGAGCATTCAATGAATGGATGCTTGATATAAAGAGGTTGATGATTAAATATTCATGGAAATAAAACTTTGATGAAGTAATACAGACCCCAGTAACACTGTACAGCACTTAAACATCATATATGTCTTTGCAGATTAGAATACACAGTATGAAGGTGAAAGAATTATCCACAGCCAGACTCCAACATCCTACATATGTAGCTACATAATATACAAAAGCACATTATCAAAGTCACGCAACACAGGAGAATGTGCACTCCAAATGTGACATACTGCAGGTATGTCAGCAGTATGTAATCATTGGATGGACAAAATGTTATTTTCTCTGGTGATGCTAAGATTTTCTAGTGTCACAGAGTGACACTGTAATTCAATCCCATAATTAGAAGGATATGTAAAAGTGGTTGCAAGGTGGTCAACAGTATATGGTGGTAATAACTGTCACACTATTGATGCCTACCTATCCACTTAAAACATCTATGAATTGCCTTATCAGCAGCCAGCACTGCAGGAAAATAATGAATACAATTGAGACATATAGCATCTATGAAGGGATGCCATCAGCAGTGTATTGCCAAGAGATGTATCTTGTAATTGTAGTTCTACAGCCAATCAGGGCTTATAAAGGTTGACACTACATATTTGTGTAAAACAATCATGACTATATTGGGAGTCATACTTGCTGAAATTAAGCACTGCTGTAGTCAAACATCCTACCTAGTTATTTACACTTTACTGGGAATAGTGTCCGGCATGCAGACACCATAGGGGATGTCTGACATTCAAATAGCTTCAGTTCATTTGCAAAACAATGTCCTCATCATTGTGTTGAACCAGGGGTATAGGCAGAAAATATAATGCTGTAATCATGTTCTCTTATTGATGCCACACAAAAGATCTGCTATTTGAAGAATGGAAACATTCTCCCCTACACACTTAACAAACTTTTGCATCACTTCCCCTCTAAAACATTTAATGGCTACCTTTCAACCCATGGCACTGTTATTTTAAGCATTAGTGTACATATTAGTGGACATAGTATTAACTTAAGAGGCAAAGTTTCATTTATTCAATGCATATAAAATTGTAATCATTACATTACAAACTATATGCATAGCTTCACCCTTGTGTAGCAGTTGTGGATCTGAAAGGTGGACTTAGGGGATGGTGTAGTCATATCTGGTTTAAAAAAAAAATATATATATATATATATATATATATATATATATATATATATATATATATATATATATTTATATACATACAGAGAAAGAGAGAGAGACTAAGTTGAATGAGCACATTCTCACACACACATACACACAATTCTACCATATTGGATATTGAGCCTCTTGCCTATGTAGTTGTACAGTCTAGTCTAGGATACACACAATTTCACACATACACATGTGCACGTGCACACACACACACACACACACACACACACACACACACACACACACACACACACACACACACACACACACACACACACACACACACACACACATTTCCCATAATGGGCATTGAGCCTCCTACCTAAGTTATACAACCTAAAGCACTTTGTTAGTTCCTAGTGCCACAGGAAAAGTCTGATTCTTATGGGAGAGATTGCACTTTTGTCAGGATGAACTCATAATTGTGTTTCAGAGAGGATGCTACTATAAAATTAGGGATAGTAAGGGAGCTGTGAGAACAGTTAAATGTGTTATTCTCAAGGGATTTGGATACACCACCAAGTGATACACACATGTTCACACACAATGAGACACATACACAAGTCTTTCATGTGGGGCATTGACCCCCTACCTATCTAGGTTACACTATCTATACAGCAATCCAGTAGTCACAAATGTTACAGGAAAACTCTAACTCTTAGACAGCAGACTGTATTGTTGGTAGGAGGACCTCATCAGTGTGTTTCAGAGAGGCTGTTACTGTAAACCTAGGGATAAAGGAGCTACAAGAACAGTTAAATGTGTTATTGTCAGGGGTATTTGATACACTACTAACTGATACATATATGCATTCCCACACACATATTTTTATGGTGGGTATTGAACCTCCTACCTATTTAGGATATACAACCTAGAAAGCAATTTAGTAGTTGCAAGTGTCACAGGAGAAGCGCATTTCTTAAGGGATGGATTGTATTTTTGTCAGGATGACTTCATCATTGTGCTTCAGAAAGGATGTTACTGTAAAAATAGGGATACGAAGGGAGCTGTGAGAACAGTTAAACATATTATTCTAGGGGAATGTGAATATACCACAAAGTGATATAGACATTCTCACACTCACACACAGACACACACACACACACACACACACACACACACACACACACACACACACACACACACACTCACACACAGACACACAGTCATGCAGACACAAGTCTTCCATGCTGAGTACTGAACTTCCTACCTATATAGTTTACAAAATCTAGAGAGCAATCCATTAGTTGCAATCACCACAGGGGAAGATAGATGATACTTATATAAAATTTGATATTGGAATATTTGTACAACTCGTTGCTTTAAAGAGATAGTACTGTGCATCCCAGGTCATGCAACAGATGCATATGTGTGCACAGAACAATGTAACATCACTGTCATGGTCACATGTAATAACATATCTTTATAATATAATGTAGCTACTACCCTTACTGCACATTGTGTTACTGTGAGGGACATTGATATGTTCCACATAATGGGATGACATACACATTGTTGCATCACACCACTGGATTACCAATCAGGCATTGCAGTGACATCATGTTGGGATGACTGCACACTTATATTGGGCAGGATTCACGAAGGCTTGGATGGAGTGTAAGAGACGTGTAACACTCCATGCAAGCCTCGCGATCCAGGAACAGCCCTAAACTCCGTGTAAGAGACCAGCTAAAACGTCTCTTACACGGACTGGGTGTGGATATGCTAAATACCTCACTTGCAGCCGAAAGGTATGCAAATGAGGTATATTAGTGATCCACGAAGCAGAAACCAGCCTGTGTAAGAGACGTTTTAGCTGCAGAAATGTAGTCAGCTGACAACTGAGTACGTTTCTGCAAAAATCACAACGGAGCCATGTCAGCTCCAAATAAAGGGTGCATATGTGTCAGGCAGCATGCCAATGGCCAAATATGTGGCCATTGGCAAGGTAACCCAATGCAAAAATTATAAAAATATATATGTTTAAACGCAGCGCAGCCCCGCGCAAATGGGTTGCGCTGTATAAAACATAAAAATGAAGGTTATAAACCCACAAATGTGGGTTTTATGCAATACATGGAATGACAATGCAGGGACCAGCAGACCAAAAACAACATGGCCACCGTGTAGTGGTTGCTAAGGGGGGAAGCTGAGTCTGAGACATGTAACTAAGCATTAGTAGGCAATCTGATGTAAATGAGGGTTAGGATACTGAATCCCACAGTCACATAGCAAATGAGCACAGTCTGAGTAGTGTAAGAGATACATAAGGGGGAGGAATAGAGTAGGAGATAGGTGACATCACGGGGGGAATGGTAGAAAGAAATGCAGTTCATTGGAGGTCAGTGTAACATGACAGATGACAGACACAGATCAGGGAAAGAGGAATGCCACAAGATAAGTCTGGGAAAGTCAAGAAATGGAAGGTGTACACTGTTACTTACACTAAAGTTTCTTGCTGGGCGTGCATGCGCATGTGTGTGCGCCATGAAGCGCGAGTAGGGCAGTGTGCACATGTGTAAGGCAGACTGAGCATGTGGGAGTGTGTTGGTAGATGTTTAACACTGTTTGCACTGGTGTGCGCACGTGTAGGGCAGACTGAGCATGTGGGAGCCTGTTGGCAGACTTGTAAGACTGTTTGCGCTGGTGTGCACGTGTTTTAACCCGAATAGGCAGTTCCTGAACAGTGTAAGCATGTGTGCGCGTGTGTAAGCCACTGTGAGCACGTTTCTGCTGGTATGCACGCTGCTCCCCCCTGAGGAAACAGAAAGGAAAAAGGAAGCAACAGAATTAGTAGGAAGCTAGCAGGGAATACTGCTGGAGCTAGCAGGTGAAAACAATTAGAAGCAGGCAATTACACAGGCAGAATAGTAGCCCAGCCCAGCACTTAAAACTCTGCAAACAGCAGTGCAGGATGTTTCTCTCAAGAGACACTGCAAGACAGGAGTAAGCTAATAGAAGTGAAAACTGAAAAAGCTTCACTCAGAGCAGAAATGTTATGGGCTGCCTTAGCTGCAATAATGAGACATAGGCGACTTGCTGAGGGTGGTGACAATGCAGATGGTGCCAGACAACCCACAGTGACAAGACGGAGAAGAGTGTACAGGCCCAGGGTCACCTACCATGGGTTACATGAGCTGGAGATAGTAGAGCACTATAGAGTGGACAGAGATCTCCTGCAGCAAATAGTTGAGCTGTGCAGGCCACGCCTCACACACAGAACCAACAGAGGGGAACCCATCCCAGTGGAAACCAAGGTATGTGTTGGCCTAAGAATACTAGCAACAGGTACCTTCCAGAGACCAACTGGTCATATGATGGGGATATCACAAGCATCAGCCTCCAGGGTACTGCACCAGTTCCTGGATGCCATGTCAGCACATGTCGGTGATCATGTATATTTCCCCAATGCCCGTGAGCTATTGGCCAGCAATATGCGTCTCTTCCAGCAAATAGCGGAATACCCTGAGGTAGTGGGTGCAATAGACTGCACGCATATGCATCAAAGCACCAGTCGGTGAGCGGGGTAGGGCCTACATTAACCGCAAGGGCTTCCCCTCCATCAACTGCCAGGTCATGTGTGATGCCCAGGGCATAATAATGAATGTGTGTGCTGGCTGCCCTGGGAGTTACCATGATTCCCACATCTGGCATTTGACGCAGCTGTACCAGACATTTGCCAATGGGGACATCCCACATGGACACCTAGTGGGGGATGCAGGTTATGCACTGGAGCCATGGCTGATGACACCCATCAGAAACGCACACACACCTGAACAGGAATGCCATAATGAGGCACATGCACAAACACATAATGTAATAGAGCATGTGTTTGGGCTGCTCAAGTCACGGTTCCAGTGTCTGGACACATCTGGTGGAGCCTTGCAGTACACACCAACTACATGTACCCAAATTGTCATGGTATGTGCTATGCTACATAATATGATCTTGTGAAAACAGCTGCAGCAGGACCAGCATAGGGCTGGGCCAAACAGTCCCCCACCATTGCCAAGGCCATCACAGGCAGAGCGTGACTCAGAGGAGGAACAACCTGAGCCTGCCCCAGTAGACAGAAGGAGGTGTGCCCAGTATGCCCTGGCCTTGGCAAAGAGGCAACAGATAGCACATACACTGGCTCAGTAGGAACCCTGGGAATGATACCCCCTCTGACTCACTCAAATAATAACAGGGATGCCTAAAATGACATGACCTGCTCACAAACATGTACAGGGAGTGTAATATGTGCATCCGACAGAGGCAGCCCTGCAGCACCACCTGAGGCATGAATGCCATGTGTTAAGTAATGTAACACCATGTACTATATGCACACCTGAGGATCCTGACTAACATCCACCCTCACCAAGCATGAAGCCACAAAATGATGATGGGATGATAAATTGCAATAACTAGCTGAAGTAAACTAATCTCACTGGATATTCACATCCCGACCCCACCCCCTGCCCAGAAAACCACAGTGAAAAACTTCTCTAAAGCAAATTTCACATGCCTCAAAACCGAGGCGAAATCCTTCAAAGCCCCCAGGCCTGTGGAAAATACGGCCCAGACCGCAGAATCCTTTATAAATGCATTCTATGAACACCTTCAGGAATGCATGGATCATGCAATCCCAAATAAAACCAAGACCCAATCCTCCAAAGGCAGACGTCCTGTCTGGTGGACCCCAGCCATAAACAAACTATATAATAGAAGGAGGAAGCTACTACATGATAGAGCAAAATCCCAAAAAGGGAAGGCATCTCTGATCAATATTAACAAAAAACTATGGGCACTAATAAAATCGTCTAAGGCCAGCTTTGAGAGAAAAATTGCACAGGACACTAAGGATAATCACAAGGCTTTCTTTAGTTATGTTAGGAACCTGGGTGGGAATTCCCAGATATGCTCAGAATTAGTCCAAAATGACAAAAAATACACCGAGCCCACAGACATTGCCAACATCCTAGCTGACAGGTTCAGTGCAAACTTCTCCCTCTCCCACCAAAAGGGCAAATATCTATCCCAACAGAGTGCTGCCCCTGACATCTCAGATGCTCAGGTAAGAGCCGCCTCTCCAAAGCAAAAAACACAGCATCAATGGGACCAGATGGTGTCCCGGGCTGCATCCTACATGAACACCAAGAAGAGCTAAACCCAAACATAAAACTACTGTTCAGTCTTAGCCTTACTACAGGATATGTACCCAAAGAGTGGTGTACAGCAACAGTGGTCCCTCTCCACAAAGGTGGTGCCTCAATGGATCCTGGAAACTATCGCCCCATAAGCCTGACTAGCTTGGTCTGCAAAGCTATGGAAAGGATCATCATGGACCTCATAAATAAAGATATTGGGGACCTACAGACACTGGATCCTACCCAGTTTGGCTTTGTTAAGGGCAGATCCTGCCTCTTAAACCTGGTCAGTTTCTTTGAAACAGTCACCAAGGCCATTGACAAGGGGAAGGTGGTCCATACAGCCTACCTGGACCTCGCAAAAGCCTTCGATACAATACCCCACTCGGGCATTATAGATAAGCTCACCAGCTTAAATATAAACCCCTATGTCACTATATGGGTTGCAAACTGGCTCAAGGACATAACCCACATGGTTAGAATTGCTGGAGCCATGTCAGACTCCAAACCAGTTACAAGTGGCATCCCACAAGGCTCAGTCCTGGGACCTCTCTTGTTCGGTATATATTTCTTGGTGGTACAGGCCAACGCGGAAGGACTGTGGCTGACCAAGTTTGCAGATGACTGCAAACTGGGTGCCATAATCAACTCTCCAGCCAACACAAGCATCCTCCAAAAGGGCCTCATAGAAACAGACAACTGGTGCCAGAGCCATGGCCTCAAGCTAAATGCCAAAAAGTGTATAGTCATCCCCTTTGGCAAAAACAAAGTGCCCACAAATTACCACATAGGTGGTAATCCATTAAGTACAGAAGTCATTAGGGACCTGGGGACTCAAGTTGATAGCAATCTCTCATTTGACAACCACGTGGCCAAAGTGGTTAGAAAAACATTTTATATAGCCCACCTAATCATGAAGGGATTCACATCTAGATCAGGGAGGTCATCGTACTTTTACTCATCCCTCATCAGGCCCATAATTGAGTACAATGCCTTTGAGATGTACCTTACCAGACACCTGCAGCAACTGGAAAGACCCCAAAAGTACCGCACCAAGAGGATCAAAGGGCTCAAACAGATGCCATATGCTGCCCGGTTAAAGAAACTCCAGCTCTACTCAGTGGCATACCGCCTGCTCAGAGGCGATCTGTGCCTGACGATAAAAGCCATGTCCAACCCGAATTAATGGACATGCTGCACCTCAGAAAATCCACATCCCATCAAGCTACGCCGCTAGAGACTTGAACCTCAGCACTGAAATAAATAGGACATGCTGGAGGGACAGATTCATAACCCAGAGGCTCCCTTCACTCTGGAATAAAATCCCAGTCCAGGTTAGGCAGAGTCCCACATTGACTCTCTTCAAGAGGAATCTTGATGAGTGGATGGGAGATCATAGGTTTACCCCGGCTATCACTTCTGTGTCACTGTTAGACAGAGGCACAGTATACTAACCTCAAAAAAAGGCATAGCAAAATTAATTTAAAATGGGTGGCGAAAGCCAAACACACTCTGGCTAGGCTTATAAATGCCCTAGGGCAGATAGCCTAGTATGAACCTATGAACCTATGAAGTAATGCAGTTAGTCAAAGGGGAGCCAATGTGTTCCAGCCTGGGAAGACATGCGGAGCATGACATGATGCACCACCTGCTAGGGGTGGTGTGCACCTATCAGTCCAGGCCCCATGGATACTGGCAAAGGCTGTCAGTACCCACAGCATGCCCTGAATAGGTAAGTCTCAAAACAGAAACCCACCTTCATAGGTACCACAAGGGCTAGGAACCTAGATGTAATGCTACCCAATGCCAGAAGTCTAAACAGCAAGATCTGTGCAGTGTAAACGCACACAGTATGGAAAATGTAGATATCAGTCCTGTAATAGAAAACTGGGTCAAGGCTCACATCAGCATCCTAACACTACCAGGTCACACCTCATACTGTACTGTACAGTCACAAAACATGGAACAAACTACAAAAGGAGGGTGACTAGCAATAAATGTCAAGGATAACCACACCCCCATGTTGGTACCACAACAAGAAGCAGCATGGATTAGCCATGGTCAAATACCAATGGCTAAAACCGCCTTCCAGTATATAGCCTGCTGCAGACTACTGTCCTAATACCAGGAACTGCACCTGGCCTATGTTGGAATACATGAATATATCAAGCCCCCCCCCAAACCACATTATATTGCTTGACTGAAAATACCCAGACATACACTGGGAGCATTATACTAGCACCAACACAGTAGGAGAAAAGTTCCCAGAATCCATAAACCAAAATGCCCAGGAACAACGTACCACTCCCACAAGAGGGGTAAGCATACTGGATGTGATAATCAGCAACATGTGTACTGGATGGCAAGATGAGAAGTGTATCCCTCACTGGTAAGACCAGACCATAGAGTAATCACACTTGATATACACATCCTGACCACAGTCTCTGGCCAGAAAACCACAGTGAAAAACATGTGTAAAGCATAGGTTGCACCCCTCCAAATTGATGTGCAATCCACGAAAGGCCCTGTGGAAGTGCAGAATATGGGACACACCGCAGAACATGTTATACAGGCATTCCATGAACACAGCCAGGAATGCTTGGAGTATGCAATCACAAATAACAACAAGACACAATGCCATACATGCAGGCATCTGGCATGCTGGACTCCAGCCATTACCAAACCATGCAAGAGAATGAGGAAGCTACTACATGATAGAGCAAACATAAAAAGGGAAGTAATCACTGATCAGTAGTATGGCAATAAAATATGTCCACACATACAATCCACTAAGGCCAGCCACAAGAAGTAGAATCTGTGAATCCAGAGGCAATGTGACACCTGTCCCAAGTACACAGACAACCCACAACTCCCCCCAATAAATACAAATATATGTGAGAGATGCAACCATGTATCCAAACTTGAGGCTGAGCTCCCCAAATGCAGTATTGTCAAAACTAGTCAGGAGGAGAAGGTAACCACATACACCACAAACCCAGTCCCACATAGACCTATCACAACTGTAAACCAAACACATAAACACATAAAAACATTCCCAGAGGCCCAATTATAAACACACCACACCAACAGAAGCCTCCAAAGCAGATCCCAAGCAACCACAACCTCCAAACATAGCACATGCAACACATAGTACACAAAGCTGGTGTGTCAAACAGTCACAGGCCAGAAGGAGAAACAACATGCCTGATACAGTTGTAATAGGTGTCTGTATAGGCAGACACACTGCTGTCCAACTCACCAGACTGAACAAGGGAAAGGGTATAGTAAGCTGCCTGTACGCTACCACAATATGCCACAAAACACAAGTACGCAGGTCACCCCAAAGCAAGCAGAAATATGATGCACTCATTGTCCATGCTGGTGTGAATGACCTGAGATGCACCTTCCCGGACTACATGAAAAGAGACATGGATGAGTTCTCTGAGTATGTACCCCAGGCCGGTATGACACTGGCTGTTTGCAGCATCCAACCCTCACCAAGAATGATGCCACAGTACAAACACAGAATGATCAGCTTTAACAGGTGGCACAGTTACAGCTGTCAGTCCAAGAGGGTCTAATGTCTGTCTGCTTGAGATGTCATGCATGACAAGCCATGCTGCTGCTCCAGGGATGCCTTGCACCTGTTACCCCTGGGTGTCTGGATACTGGATAAGGCCTTTGCCACCTCCATAGAGCCATACGAAAAAGACTACTCACCACCCTAGAAAACATAAGTGGAAAGAAACATAAGGGTAATGCTGACCAATGCCAGATGTGTAAACTGCAATATGCATGCCCCTGAGGCACTTCCCAGTATGGAGAACATCGATGTCTGTGCAGTGACAGAAGCCTGCTGCAAGCCTACTGATAGCACACCAGCACTACCAGGTTATACCACATATCATGCGTTATTGCCCCAACACCTAGACCAAAACATCAAAGGAGGGGGGTATCCATATGCAGCACAGACACCGATATGGCCAGGTAACTGACAATGCACAAAGCAGTGGAGACCACCCATGTGCACCTAAGTGTAGTCAAAACAGCTGTACAGTCTGTAGCATGTGACAGACCACACTCTCACACACAAGAACTCCACCCAGACATCCTGAAGACACTGGACAGTATGAATGTCCCACCAAATACCAGACAAGCTACTCACAAATTACCACATAGGTGGTAAACCATAATGTATGAAAGGAGTAATCAGGGACCTAGGGACACAAGTCGACAGTAATCTGTCATGTGACACTCACAATGCCAATGTGGCTAGGAAGATTGTCAATATTGGACACCGTATCATGAAAGGATTCACATCTACATCAACAGAGGTCACTGTGCCCCTGTACTGTTCCCTTATCAGACCCATAATCTAGTACAATGACTCATATGGGATGTACCATACGTGACATCTGCAGCGGTTCGGAAGACCACAAAGGTACCCCACCAAGAGGATAAAGGGTGTAAAATATATGTCATATGCTGCCTGGCTGTAGACACCCCAGCTGAATGCAGTCACAGACTGCCTACACAGAGGCATTGTATGTCTGTTGTACAAGGCCATGTCCAACACAGGAGTAATGGACATGCTCCACCACAGGAAATAAAAGCCATTAGAGCTGTGAGAGTGACAGATGTCAGCCTCAACACATAATGAAATAGGATGTGCTGGAGGGACAGATACATAACCCAGAGGCTCCCCACACCCAGAAACAGGATCCCAATCCATGTTAGGCAGAGCCCCTCACTGACACCCCTCAACAGGAATATTGCCAAGTGGATGGACGATCGTACATGTACACTGGGGGTCTTCACTGTGTCACCACCAGACAGAGGCACAGTAAAGAAAATCATAAATGGCCATAATAGTCACATAGCAAGGGGCGGTGGAAGACACACACACTACCAGACAGAGGCACAGTAAAGAAAATCATAAATGGTCATAATAGTCACATAGCAAGGGGCGGTGGAAGACACACACACACTATGGCTTGGCTTACTAATGCCCTAGGGTGGATAGCCTAGTATGAACCCATGAACCTATGAAGATACAAATTGTACAGGACACTAAGGATAATCACAAGGCTTACTTAACTGATGGTAGGAACCATGTTGGGAATCCACAGATATGCTCCGATTCACACAGATAGTACAAACAACATACCAAACACACACACATATTGCCAACATACAACCTGACAGGTGCAGTGCAACCCCCCCCCCAGAATGCAAAATATCTATCCCAACAGACTGCTGGTCCCCTGACATTGCAGATGCTGAGGTAACAGCCATCATCTGCAAAGCAAAACACACAGCAGCAAAGGTATGTGATGGTGTCCTGGGCTGAGGCCAACATGGACTCCAAGAATAATGGAATGCCAAATCACACTACTGCCCAATGTCAGCCTTACCACAGGATATGTACCCAAAGAGCAGTGTACAACAACAGTGGTCCCTCACAACAAAGGTGTTGCCTGAATGGATACTGCAAACTACCACACCAGGATCCTGACAAGCTTGGTCTGCACAGCTATGGAAAGGATCAGTATGTACCGCAGACATAAAGCTATCGTGGACCTACTGATGCCGGACCCTACACAGTGTGGCTGTCATAACTGCAGATCCTGCCTCTAAACATGTTTGACCCATTTAAAACAGTCATTAAGGTCATTGATGAGGGCAATGTGTTCCACACAGCATAGCTGGACCATGCATATGCTTCCAGACAATACCCTACGAGTTCAGTATGGATATGTTCACCAGCTTAAATATATACCCCTATGTCAGTAGAGGGGTTGCAAACCAGACCAAGGACAGAACTGACATGGTCAGACATGCTGCATCCATGTCAGACTACAAAGCAGATATGAGTGGCATCCCACAAGGCTTGGTCCTGGGACCCCCTTGTTCTGTATATATGTCCCATAGGTATAGGCCAACATGGAAGGACTGTGACTGAACTTGTATGCAGAGGAGTACAAACAGCCCACCATATCCGACCCCCAGCTAACACAAGCAACCCACAAAAGGGCCACCTAGAAACAGACAACTGGAGCCATAGCAATGTCAGCAAGCTAATTGCAGAACTGTGTATAGACAACCACCGTGGATATACAGTAAGTGCCCACAAATTAACACACATGTGTTAACCCATTACGTACCTAACATGTAATGAGAGACCTGGGGACACAAGGTGATAGATATCCTGCACTGGACAAACATGTGGCTGTAGTGTTCGCAGAAACATACCATATACCCACCCAATCATTAAGGTTGTCAGATGTAGATAAGGGTAGGTCATTGTGGCTCTGCAGTCATCCTTCATCAGCGTCACAATTTACTACAATAGCCCCTGTGGGATATACCTTTAGCAGACACCTCCATCAACTGTAAAGTCCACAACAGTACCCCACCAGGCGTAGCAAAGAGCATGAACAGATGCCATGTGTTGCCTGAGTAAACAAACTGCAGCTCCACACACTGCCATACTACCCAGCCAGAGGCATGCTGTGCCTGATGTATGAAGCCATGTCCAAGCTGGAATCAATGAACATGCTGCACCTTGTACAATCTGAATGGCAGTGAGCTATGCACATGAGAGACCTGAACCCCAGCACTGACATACATAGGACAAGCTGTACAGAATGATCCATAACACAGAAGGCACCCCCACTCTTGAGTAAACACCCAGTACAGGTTAGCCAGAGAGTCACCAATCGACACCCCTGAAGAGGGATCCTGATGAGTGGATGGGAGATGGTAGGTTAACCCTGGGTATCACTGTTATGTCAGAGGTAGACGGAGGCACATTATACTAACCATGACATATGTCATGGCAAACTCCAGTTACAATGTGTGTCAAAGGACAAACACACCCTGTGACTAGCATCAGAAATGGCTTAGGGAACATCGCTAGTGTTTGCCAATGTCCACCTATGTTGTGGAATACACCACCAATGTTGGACGAGCCTGGTGTAGGTAGTCCATATCTGAACATAATGCCACATGGTCATATGTGCACAACTGGCCCCTACACAGTCTGTTGTGCTCACTATGAAGATGTCAAGCAGTGATAGGACTAAAGCCCAGGATACTGTCCACCACAGTGAAAGTACTGAACCAGTACACTATACGGTACTACAGTGTTAGGTCATTATGAAAGGATGTTGACAACTGTATGCAAAGTATCCCATGCAATCCCTGTAGGCACAGTATAATCCCTGTTGTGGCAGACACGAAGCAGTTGGCCAGTTAGTACACAACATGACACCCAACACACAACCATAAACGTGAGATATATTTGAAGTTCACACACACCCAAATAGTGGTGGACTTCAGAGTGCAACATATGGAAAGCTCACACTGGGCATGCTCGCACACTTTGATAAATGAGGCATATGTCAGACCACATGCCATGGAAAGGCTGAACTGGGCATGCTCACACACTTAGGCCATATCTCCGTTTAGCAGTTGGCCACACATATCTGGTATTTGTACGTGTCATTCCAGGAACCAACCACAACACAGCAATCTGCCCAGTGCACACAGTAAATGACTACAGAGACATAAGTGATATAGTGGATCGCCCTCATATTCAAACATCTTCCACAGATACACAAGTTGTTCATAGGAACAGGGAATGCTATGGCAATCAAGACCTGCAAACAGTAGAACAGCACAACAAATATTGTGCATCTGACAATTGAACATATGGGTGTAGAGGTCAATACTAGGCTTGTTGCCCTAGGGAATGACAGCTTAGCCAGAGTGTGCTTGGCATCTGCATCCCCAGTACAGTAGGCTACTGTGCCACTGTAAAGTAGGTCACATAAGGCAACGTGTGAGGCTAGTGAGCTGTGCCTCTGTCAAGCAGGGGCACAGTGGAGATCCCAGGGTTTGAATGTGCTAAGCCACAGCCATGTTGTTGGTGTGTGCTGGAAGAGGGTTGCTGAGGACCTCTAACAGTAAGTGGCCGTCAATAACAGACTGAGGGGAGCCCTATCTGCATTGTCTGGACAATTCCACTGTCAACACTGTGTTGTGATGATTATGTGGGAATGAAGTGTTGTGCTGGAACTGTTCACAGATGTCCTCTCTCTGTGGTCTACAGCTCTGCAATGTATTAGCTCACTCTGTCTGTTAGATGGCTCATATATGGCTGGTGTACAGCTGACAGGTGTCTTGTTGTGGAGCAGTCATGGGTATATGTGGGATAGCATGATCAATGCAAACCTTACACATGCTCATAGAATGCAATTGTCAAGGATTATGCAGAGTGGCCAGTATAGTCCCCCAGCATGGGTCCTTTGAAGTCATCCACCCCAGTCTTCACAAGTGTAGAGTCTGCTTGTGCTAAACACAGTTTGTGTGCAGTGACAACCTTGCCTGGGGGTGGGGATGGGATATGGATGTCCAGGGAAAGGTGGGTATGGTCAGATATCAACAATGGTGGTCTACCTCTGGTGTGAAACAGTGAGTACCCATGTTGCAGATGGACAGGTGCAATATGTATTCCCCCATGTGGCTGTGGTGTGTGGTTCTGCCATAGCACATGGACCCACAACTTGTAGTGGCTGTAGGGTAAAGTGGTAGAGGCCTGTGTAGTTCCCACACACAATATGCCTGTACCTGATGTTAACAACTGGAATGGTGTATGTGAACACCTGCATATCCCGGCACTGTTCCCAGGAAGCTAAGTGTGTGTCCTGGATGTTGGAGTGGTGTTCTGGACTGGTTGTGTTGTGTGTTACAGGTCCTGTGGTCATGAAGCATGGTATAGAACATAACCTGCCAGTGCGATGTGCATATCTGACCCTGACGTAGGTGGCTGCAAATGCATATATATGCTATCCCCCACCTGACAGGTAGTACTAGATGTACATACCTCTGTAGAAATAAAGATGTCAGCACCCTATAAATACTGCAGGTGCAGACCAGATGCCCAGTAATTCGGTTAGCGCGCTCTGCTAATGCGTCTCCCTCAAGTGTCATAATATAGGTAGGTAGGAGTTCGAACCATGCAATTGCTCAGTGTGTGTGTGTGTGTGTGTGTGTGAGGGTGAGCGGGGTTGATGTGTGTGTAAGGGAGATGTCCCTTTTGGCAACTGTGAAAGTACTCTACAGGATGCACGTTCCCCTACCTAAGCATGGATGATGTCAGCACCCTACAAGTACAGCAGGAGAAGAAAAACCACCCAGTAATATGAATAGCGCACTCTGTTAATACGTCTGTCACGAGTGTCATAACATAGTTAGGGAGGGTTTTGAATCCTGCAATTGCCTAGTGTGTGTGGAGGGGGGTTCGTGTGTGTGTGAGGAAGATGTCCATTTTGGCAACTGTGAAAGCACTCTACAGGATGCACATTCCCCTATCTAAGCACGGATGATGTCAGCACCCTATAAGTACAGCAGGAGAAAAGAAACCTCCCAGTAATTTGAATAGTGCGCTCTACTAATGCTTCAGTCATGAGTGTCATAACATAGTTAGGTAGAGGTTTGAGTCCTGCAGCTATCCAGTGTGTGTGGAGGGGGGTTCATGTGTGTGCAAGTCTGGGTGAGGGAGATGTCCCTTTTGGCAACTGTGAAAGCACTCTACAGGATGCACATTCCCCTCTCTAAGCACGGATGATGTCAGCACCCTATAAGTACAGCAGGAGAAGAGAAACCTCCCAGTAATTCGAATAGCGGGCTCCGCTAATGCGTCTGTCACGAGTGTCATAACATAGGTAGGGGTGTGAATCCTGCAACTGCCCAGTGGGGATCGTGTGTGTGCAAGTCTGTGTGAGGAAGATGTCCCTTTTGGCAACTGTGAAAGCACTCTACAGGATGCACATTCCCCTATCTATGCACAGATGATGTCAGCACCCTATAAGTACAGCAGGAGAAGGCAAACTTCCCAGTAATTCAAATAGCGTGCTCTGCTAATGCGTCTGTCACAAGTATCATAACGTAGTTAGGTAGGGGTTTGAATCCTGCAACTGCCCAGTGTGTGTGGAGGGGGGTTCTTGTGTGTGCAATTCTGTGGGAGGGAGATGTCCCTTTTGGCAACTGTGAAAGCACTCTACAGGATGCACATTCCCCTATCTAAGCACGGATGATGTCAGCACCCTATAAGTACAGCAGGAGAAGAAAACCCTCCCAGTAATTCGAATAGCACGCTCTGCTAATGAATCTGTCATGAGGGTCATAACATAGTTAGGTAGGGGTTTGAAACCTGTAAGTAGCAAGTGTGTGTGTTTGGAAGTGGGGAGTTTGTATGTATGCAATTCTGTATGAAAGGCATGTGCTTTTTTGCAATCAGGAGATCACACTACATGATGCACATTACCCTTTTTAAACACTGATGATGTCAGCACCCTATAAGTACAGCTGGAGAAGATACACCTCCCAGTAATGTGAGTAGCACACTCTGCTAATGCGTCTCTCTCAAGTGTCATAACATAGTTAGGTATGAGTTTGAAACCTACAAATAGTAAGTGTGTGTGTTTGGATGTGGGGAGTTTGTGTGTGTGCAATTCTGTATGAAAAACATCTGCTTTTTTGCAATCAGGAGATCACACTACATGATGCACATTACCCTTTCCAAACACTGATGATGTCAGCACCCTATCAGTACAGCTGGAGAAAAGACACCTCCCAGTAATCCGAATAGCGCACTCTGCTAATGTGTTTTTCTCAAGTGTCATAACATAGTTAAGTATGAGTTTGAAACCTGCGAATAGCAAGTGTGTGTGTGTGTTTGGATGTGGGGAGTTTGTGTGTGTGCAATTCTGTATGAAAGACATGTGCTTTTTTGCAATCAGCAGATCACACTACATGATGCACATTACCCTTTCCAAACACTGATGATGTCAGCACCCTATAAGTACAGCCAGAGAAGAGGGACCTCCTAGTAATCCGAATAGTGCACTTCGCTAATGTGGTTCTCTCATGTATCGTGACATAGTTAGATAGGGGTATGAATCCTGCAAATGACAAGTGTGTGTGTAAATGCAAGTGTAAGACAACAGATCCTTTTGGCAAATACTACAATACAGCAGATGCTGCATATTCCCCCAGTAAACACAGGGGATGTCACCACACTATCAGCACAGTCAAACAGGGCTAGTTGGCCAGTAATGCCAATAGTGCACTCTGCTACTGGGTCTATTACCATTGTCAGAGTACAGATAGGTATGTTTTGGAAAGCCACAACTGCCACGTGTGGTTGTGTCACACATTATGACCTTGTGTGGGTCTTTGTGCATAACAATGCATGCCATTGTCTAAACCAGCAATGGCAATGTACACATGATGTATGTGTGTGACACATACACATAAATACCTGTGACCTGCAGTAGTTACCATGTCTGACAAGTGCCTCGAGTGGATAAATGGTATTTGCAATGCATAACAATATGACTGTGTCTTATTGTGCAGGGGCCGCATGCGGTATGTGTCTATACAGTGTGGGTGTATATGGTAAAATACCTATAGCAGGGGATAAACATCTGGTCTGGGCCATATAGTCTACATGTAGTTGATGTACAGGTGCTGCATGTTCCCACCTGTTGTGGGAGTGGTAACATGTTATTTCACTGCAATTCAGTGACCACATGCTGGGAACCCTTCAACTAGTGTGTTGTAGCTACAGTAATGCTCACGCACAATGTTTGGCTGGATGCAGTCCAGCCATATAAAGACAGTTCTTGAGACTGTCATATTGCCAGTGTTGTTATGGAGGATAGGTGGGTTCCCTGTGTATGGGAGGGTTGTGTGTGCCAGGCTATGAACCAGAAGGCAGTCTGACACACTGTTAGCTGCACATGAATAGGCCCTGATGCTTTGTGCTGTGCCAACAACCTGGAGGTGTGTGTATCTGTGGTGCCTTGGGATACCACCCCCCTGTCCATGTGTGTTACATGTGTAGGTGACGACAGGCATGGTATGAGGTATAACCTGGCAGTGATGGGTTGCACCTGTGAGCCATGAATTAGGACTCTGGTACTGCACAGACATTGCAGTTCACCGTGCTGAGGACAGTGTCCAGTGCATGCATCTTGCGGTGTACACAGCTGGTGTTGTGTAGTATCACTGTTAGTGTCTTATCCTATGTGATACCCGTGGAGGTGGCTATGTAATCCGTGTCCTGCAGCATAAGGCAGTATGTGTGTATCAAGAGGCTTCGCCAATATACATTGGCCCATGGGTGTCACGTGCAAGCTGCCCCTCGCCATTGTGGCTTCCCTAGCATGTAAGCACACATTGACAGCCAGTGGATACCCTATGAATGACATTGGAGATTGAGCAGAATGTAGACATAGAACACCCTTCCTACATATAGTGGTAGCATACCCGGTAAGGGTATGATGGCAACCAAGATCAGGCTCATACTGGCCCGTGCCACATGCGGACAGATCCCTTCTATGTTCCCTATCATGTAGTCCAGGGAGTTATGTCTCAGGTCATCCATAGTGGCATGGTCAATGACCGAGTCATATGTGTCCATGCCTCTGACTGACCTGTATGCATGTGTTTTGTGGTGGACCATAGTGCCCCACAGGCATATCACTGTGACCTTCACCATGTACAGCCTGTTGAGCGGGACCCCACTGCAGCGGCCAAGAGAGGTACCTGACACAGCTGTAGCAGGTGTGTTGTGTAGCCCTACAGGCTGTGAGTGTGTGGCACACGGGATGTGTGTGCCATGTGTGGCATGTGCTCTGTTCCGACGTAACGTATGCCTGTGTGCCAGCTGCGGAGGTGTGTGATGCTCAGGCAGGATGCTATTCTGAGTCTCCAAGTATGCCCCAGTGTGTTCAGATTGCTGTCAGTGCGGGTCTATGTCTGACTGGTATTGTAGTCACTGTAGTATGTCATGCCACCTGACAGGGTATGGCATTACTGGGTTCAGAGTGCTCAGTCCACAGATTGGCTATGTGGTGCATCCCACACATGTGTTGTATGTTCCTAGCCAGGGGTGATGGCTGACTGCATACATGTGGCAGCTGTGACATTGCCACATGACTCACATAAACCACAACTGGACCATAGAGGTGATTCACAGGTTACCTTTGCACATGCTACCCTAGAAGTGTGATTGCCATGGTGATTACCAACACATAGGGCCAATGGGGAACAACATACTGAAGGTGTGTATGTGTGGGTGTACTGCTACTGATTTCATAGCACTGGCATATATGACTGCACACGTGTGTAAATGCCAGGTAAGACATGTGCAATATGTCACAGGCAACGTACATGCGAACAGGACAGACAGTGAAGTTCTGTCATGTGTAAACCTGACATACGTATTGTACGCTATGCAGATGTCACTAGGAGTCCACAGAAGCACTGTAACTCTGCATTGCAGGTGGAAGCAGTTTTCCAGGGAACCCCAAGCGAACATGCATGCAAACAAAGCTACAGTAAGCAGGGCTGGAAGTAGTCCATTGTACAACAAAGAAGGGGTAACACTAACAGTAGGTTACAGTGCAAATATGTGGGCACTATCAACATGTACCCAGGAATGCACAGCGCAGATGCCCATGGTAGAACTGATATTATGTCATAGTTAATTGTGATTTGGATTACATTGGTACTGCACACATATCAACATGCGCAAACATCCACATTGCATAGTCGTGGGCAACTTGCCACCATTACTGTACATGTCCATCATTGCGTATCACTACTTGCATTAGCTTCCCCCCTGTGCTACCCATGTATGTGGCTATCTGTTGACATCCTTATGACCGGTATGCAATAATGTGCAGCTGTTACAATTTGGTACATACTATGGGTGCAGATAACAATTCAGGGCAGTCATACGGTGACTGCATCAGGCATGCTGGGATATACACACAGTCATATCAGCACACTGTACTGTTACCAACATGATACTACTAATACACTTCTATGTAGTCACCCTGTGCATCAGCAACATGTTTACCTGTACCTGCACTGATGTTGGAGATTGCACGGGGTGGCACAGTTTCATCATATGCACAGGGTGTGAATTAGGTATGCCTGAGTCTGCCACTGATACCACCAATTGACATGTGTGTGTAAGTGTGTTGGTGAGGGACAGCAGTACAGGGTGGGGCACTGTTGGTGCAGTGTGTGCGTGTATGTGGTAGCCCTAGGTGTTAACATTTTGCATGTGTGTATGCACACAGTTCCACCTCAGGGCTGCCATATACAGGGGTTTGTGGACAGCCACAGACTGCACCTGGCAGGTCATACAGATCAGTGTCTGTGGGCACGGACACGGTACCTGTGCATGGCAGGGGTGCTACAGACTGTATCCGGTACTAAGCCAGACTGGGTACTGTCATCAGAAGCGGGAGTGTGTTGACTGGACACAGGTCCCTGTTGGGACTGTCCAGAGCCACGTGTACGTGGTCTCCTGGGGCGTTCCGATGACAGCACAGACCCAGCATTGCTGGGGCTGCTGCTGGCACTATGGTGGCGTGCGCGGGCCTGTTGTCATCCACGCCGACTGCCAGCTGCTACTGTTGCTGGCATACGGCCACGTCGATGCCGCAACCACCCACCATTGCCCTGGCTCATGGACATGTGGTTGTGGAACTGCTGTAATATATCCCCACAATGTCTGTCTATGACATTGGTGAAATTACGGATAGCATCCGCGATGTCACACATACTGTCAGTCATGGCTGTGCGACATGCTCTCAGCTCTCTCAGACCCTGTCTGGTGTACCTTTCCATACGCGACTGTGCCTGCATGACAGCCCGAAACATAGATGAGGTTGACAGGCCTCTTTGGGCATGTCTGCCAGAGGCAGTATGCCCACGGATGCTCCCACGAGAACCCATGGGCAACTGTCTGTGTGGTACCATTGCAGGACCCTGCCCATGGCTGCTGTGTGGGGAAGCATGTGCCACAGATACCACATTACCCTGGTCAATGCCCAATGTATCCTGTCCTAGGGCCAATGGTAACATAGGATGTACTGGCAGGATGACTGTGCGCAATGATGGGGTTGACAGCTGTGTACTGTCAATTGGCTGACCAATGGCAGACCCTGACCCACCTTCCTGTGCCATTACACAGATATCATCATTACCAGTACCTGTGGCACCAGATTCATGTTCCCTGCTGCAGGACACCAGATCAGCACCAGAACCTGTGGGAGGAAGACAGGAAACACAGTTTACAGTGTCCACACAATGTTACCAGTGATGCACTTATGCACACATGCACACATGCACACGTGGACACATGCACACATGCACACATGGACACAGGCACACATGCATCATGATGCAGGTGTATTGCTGTTGCTGTTCCGGGGCTGGAGCCACAACACTTAGGAGTAGCCCCTCCAGTCTTGTGAGGGGGGATGTGTGGCCACCCCACCTCCTGTGGCAACCTGTTGCCTGTGGATATCCAACGCACGCTGACGGACATTTCTGATTAAATCACTGCAGTGATGTCGTACCTGCTCATATGTCCTATTATGCGTGCCAATGTCATTTACCCTACGGACAAGGTCTTGCCACAGTGCAGCCCTCTCCTGCTGATTCTGGCTGGTGCGGGAAAACAGTATGTCATAATCCCGCACCAGGCTCTGGTGTATCTCCTCATCTGCCGCTGCAGAGTAGGCAGGATTACGCTGATGTGCCATCTCCCTGGAAAAGAACACAAACAGGATATCAGCAGACTATGTCAGCAATATATGGCACACATACTATACATGATACTCAACTGTAGTGATATACTACTACTCCCATATGTAGCATGTGTGTGTCTCTTTGTGGATACACAAGTACATGGCCAGATATCAGTGCTCAGCCAACACCTGTGCAACAATACCTGCCACATTCCATACAACATAGTAGCATGCCCCATCGGTCAGCACACTGTGACAGGTCCAATTCACAACCTCATTCTGGGGGTTCATACCAAGGTACTGTATGTGGAACGCCATCCACCAGTGTGATCCGGACACAAGTTACTCAGCCTGGATATACATATCCCACACCCACCAGCACAGTAGACTACTTTGATATGTATGTGATTAGACAGTTATTCACTTGTTAGGACTGAGATGGTATCCATGCAGCCCACTGGGCCAGTGGAAGCCACAACCCACACTGCTGACCCCTTTGCGAATGCTTCCCATGGACATCCCACAGATTGCATGGAACATGCACACACATTTCTAACCCATACCCTATGCACAAAGGTTAGGTATCCTGTCTGGTGGACCCCAGCCAGAGGCAGATTGTATAACAATAGCAGGAGGCTACTGCAGGACAGAGTAGATTCACATTAAGGGAAGGCATCTGTGGTCAGCACTGGTAATACGCTACGGTCTCTCTTGACAACAGCCACGGCCTACTCTGGGAGGGAAATGGCCACAAACACTATAGATAACCACAAGGCCTTCTTTAGTTATGTTACACATATGGACCAAACGCCTCAGATATGCTCTGAGTTAATACACACCTACTTAACATTCACCGAACACACAGATTTTGGAAACATTCTTGCAGACAGGTTTGGTGCACGTATCCCCCCTCCTTCTCCCCCACAAGTAGAAATTCTTATCACAGCTGAATGTAACCTCCCTATCATCTACACATGTCCAGGTGAGGGCCGCCCTCAGCAAAGTGGAACTACGTGCACACAACATATCACATGGACATACCTATAGATACAGACCTATGACACATTTGGAGGGTTCACAGTATGCAGACTACTAACCTGCTACTTTACATTACCTGTGTGTGTCGCAGCTGGTTGCGTTACGACTACTTCTGCTTCCTGCTGCTGCTGGCACGGCTTGCTACTGTCACTGCTGACAGCTTAGACTCAGTGTGTACACCGTGTGTTGTTTTTTTTTTCTCTCACTCTCTGTCTCTGTCTGTCTCTCTCTCTTTCTCTGTCTGCCTCCAGACAGTGCAATGAACGTATTGCATGTGTGGAGTGTTAGTACAGGATGCTTTTGTAGGTATCTGCATAAGTCCATGTGATGGCCTCTGCACCAATTGTAAGCCAGCATTTGCTAATTGCATGCAGCCAGTTGTGTACTGATTGCAGTTCTCACTGTGATTTCAGGACAGTGCTATAAAAGGGTATGTGAGATAGGCATTGCCCTTTCAGATTGTAAGGGTGGGGACCATGCTGGTATGCTGTGGACACTGTTCTGTGAGTGTAAAGGTTAGTATCTCTCTCATGATTCAGGCTGTGTTGTAGATTCACATTTCTCCATTCCTCTCTCCTGTTCCCTGTAGTAAGTGTGTATGCACAATGACACCTACAACTATAATATATGAATATACATACATTTATATATGTACATTAACTGACATTATTACCTTCTAGCTACCAACTAGCATGGCTGTTTCTGTTCACACACTACTATTATGGAAATCCACTAGTTTTGACAGTAATTCTAAATGACATGCTTTGTGTACTACACATCCTATATTCCCTTTACATTCATTCCTACTATTACATGATATATTTATTTTAGCACAATGCTCTTGTGTAAAAGTCATGGCTTAGTGGTAGGTCATGCAGACTACAGTTTTCTGGGTTCGGGACTCACAGTGGGATTTTATTTTGCTTTTGAACTGACTACAGGACCTGTCAATCAGAGTGACTAAGGCACTTTTAAGCAGTTGTAACCGGGTTAGCGCTGGTTTGCATGGAGCTCACGCATGCGCACTGGCGTTCAGCTCTGCGCACACCAGCTTACAACCGCTTAACAGTGCTTACTCTGGCGCACACCCGCGCTATTTTCTTTGAAAGAAATGAAAATGGGGAGACAGGAAAGTGGTGAAAAAGGGGTCACAAAGAGGGTAAGACAGTAGGGAAACAAGCTTGGGATTTGCAGGAGGGATGTAGGTAAGGCCCATAGCTGCCCATTTCTTCATCAGCAACAGCTGTGCATATGTATGTAATTTGGTGTGACATTTGAAACCTTCCAACCCTGAGAGAGGTGTCAGGACAACAATAATACTTGTTGTACCGCCAATTGTAATTGGTAGTTTCCATGTCCAGCAGACATGTGTGCGGAATGGGCAGCTATGTATGGGGCGTAATTTTTTTATGGGTACAGAGTGCCCTTTTTTTATTTTTTATCAGGTGAGAGTGGTATGTCAGGTGAAGGAAGTCGGTATAGCTGGGAAGGTAGGTTGGGTAGGTCAACAGACAAGACAAACAAGACGCATACAGGGGCTGTGTATGACACGTGTGGGGGGTTACACAATTGACGGGGATGGATGTTTGGATATCCAGAGCCCATGAGCCCACAGATGGCAACAGTGGAACTGATATCCCCACCCATGGGCAGTTGCCACTGTTCCTTCACTGCCAAGGACAGGGCTGTGCTGGGGCTGTGTAGGCCGGGCAACAGGCATGCCTGTAAGTTGTGTCACCTGTGCCTCAAGCTGGCGTAGGGGCCCAAGAACAGAGTCCTGGATCTCCCTACGCACCACAGTCCGGACGCTATGGAGGGTGAGTGGTGGTTCTCCTCCAGCCACACTTGCAGAGGGGGGACGAGCCCCATCCCCTGCAGCGCTTCCACCCACAGGTGGCACAGGGCCACTGGAGGAGGGTCCAGACTGGGCACTAGTGCCAGGTGCACTCGCCAGCTGAGGTGGGAGAGGTGGGTCCGCTGGAACCTGCCTTCCCTGTCATCCTTTGTTTTGCATTATGTCATGACAGTTTGGGTTAGTAACATATAATACCATTCGCAATTAGTTGTAACAGCATGCATTAGTATTCCCATTAACCAAACACCCAGATATTCACACCATTGAACAGCGCGCAAACGGGGTACGCTGGTTTACGCCTCATTTAGCTATCAGCACGCATATTACGCTCAGCTCAGCTAGGGACACACAGTTTCAGTGTGTTAAACCACTGCTCACCTACGGGCACTCATTTTGCACCTGTTAAACCACTGCTCACCTACGGGCACTCATTTTGCACCTGTTAAACCACTGCTCACCTACGGGCACTCATTTTGTACCTGTTAAACCACTGCTCACCTACGGGCACTCATTTTGCACCTGTTAAACCACTGCTCACCTACGGGCAGATGCACTCACCTTGTTAAACTGTAGCTCAGCTACAGGCACATCTGGCATCTTTTATTATTTTGTTATCTCACATTTCTTCAAAATAAATGGACTATTTCATTACATTTTACATGAATTATGATTTTATATGTGTACATGTTTGTCAGGGACTTGTTTCGTGCTTATTTTACTAGAAATAAAAATTGGTTTTGTGGGGGCTCAAACCATGAATGCCTGCTTTTCAGCCGATATCTTTACCGCTACGCTATTGCTTCTTGGCTTACTTTGCTTATTTAGTTCTTATATCCTTTTCCACTGACTGCTAACTGTGGCTAAGCTACGGGCACGCCAGCATAAACGAAAGTGCACTCACGGGCAAACATCTTTACGATTTAAAAAAAATATATAACATGTTCATTTATATATTTTATGTTCATAGTCTGTGGGGGCATGTGTTGTGTTGTGTTTATTCACATTTCCATGGCCTCTGTCGTGGGTGTTTACTTTGGGCAATTTACTCTTCTGGGGGTGTGTCCGCTTGCAGGGCTCGGCCTACGGACACGCCCCCTACGGTCTTCCACGGACCGTGTTAGCCTTTGGTGTGATTCAGCATGCCTTCATGCATATGCATGACATGCTGACATCACACCGTTTAACTGCAGCCTCCGTGTAAGCCATGTATCTTTTACACGGAGGCTTCGTGAATCCTGCCCATTTTCTTATACTTGCTCTATGTGCATTGTCAAGACAAACATGCAAGTTGTACATAGGACAGTGCACTGCAGAATGACAGTGATGGATTATGTGACACTAGGTTAACCAAGCTGGTAACTCAGTGCAAGTGTAAACAATATAGAGCAGACATATTACTATATATGAATGAATTGAATCAGTATAATTCAAAAATCATGATTATATTTGGGCAATAGTAATACAGACATACAAATGTGAAACAGAAAACTATAATTCTTTGATGTCCTCTACTTTTTACTCTGTGACAGCAGCACCAATAAGCTGACTTGGGCTGATGATGTCAAAGTGTTAGCACATGCATAGTCATATCTTGAAGTTCTGGACTTACAGTATTCATTAGCAGTATTCTGTTTTGCTTTTTCTGCCAACTTTCAAGAAAAGATCTTTACAAGACAGCCTTCACAATAGTTACCAGGCAGATTACCGTAGTAGCAGGATGATGATGTGTGAAGTTAAGCTTTAGCCAATATTTACAGACACAGTAGTCAGACAAAACATAATGAAGCATATTGCTATCCATATGTATATGAACATTTTCAGCATGCCAAGAAAAATTTAGACCATAGTATTATAATAGCACAACAATTAGTAATTCATATTTGTGAAGGTAAATATTTGACAGCTGATTTCAGTAAACAGGAAGAACACATATTTATCATGAATTAATTTAAACTAATCATCTAATATATTCAACTTTGCAATGTATTAAATTACATAAAGTCCTATCAAATTAAATATTTCATAAGAAGCTCATTACTGAGTCACCCTGGTTGTAATTTGCCATATGTAAAAAAAAAACAGAAATGGGAATAATAGTAATAATACATATTCTATAGTGTTTGTATATTTTATAGTTATTGGTGTCTTTACTTCTTTAAGAACCTCAGAACTGAAATTCAGTAATGGATTAATTAATTGGTTTTGATATATATTTATTTGCTTAAGTGTCTTACAAAATTTTTGAGCCTAGAAGGTGTAAGCTGAGGTGCTAATTCAGTGTTTTATGGTTCGTTGTCTTTATGTAATAAAATTTGCTTCTAAGTGTCAAATGTGAGTAGAATATTGTATGATACATTGTGATTGAATTTACCTCAGGTATTTCACACTGAATTACCAAAATGTACTTTGTCCTCTTTATTACATTGTGCATTCTTTGAACAAGGGTAAGCTCTTATTAGCGTAGTCATTTCTATTCTTAACAGCTTTTTCTTTCCAGTAGCTAATTTATATTTGCAGTCAGTTTTAGAAAAAATAGAATTGTACTTATCTTTATTGAAGTCAAATAGCAAGTCATTTAGTATGAGGTTTTTAAGTTTTAAAATTTCATCATATAATAAACTAATCTGTGAGGTGTTCCATTTTATAATAAACCTTATAACTCAGAACTATATACTTGAAGTAAATTTGATTACTTTAACTGCACCCCACTTTGATAAAGTGTTTGTAGCTCAGGGAATTTGTGGTACTAAAGGATTAGTTTACACGGCAGCTTATATAAGATGTGCATGTTTCTACATAGGCAGAGAATCTATTAACACAATTATGATATTTTTAAGAGAAACACTAACAGTTGCCTTTTTAAACATACCTTGATGTTTAATAGCTTTTACCAAGTTCAAAATTGGTATTTAGGAAGTAATATCACAGAACGAGAGGAGAGGCTACTGGGAAACTTTTACAGAATATAGAAATCTCATATGGCAACTGAAGTTTAATGCCTCTGTTTTTTCCTGGGCTTAACAACATATTTCAATAATACTAGTTCTTACAATAAGAGTGGCTAAATTGTATTTTTTTTATTACTACAAAGTTTTTACTTAATGTTTTATGTACTAGTTTTAAACTGTTTGATGTTTTACAACTTACTGGTTGTTTATTTACTTGTCCAAATGATTATTGTTAAAGGGACCTAATTAAATAATTTATTCTTAGGATAATTAGAGTGTTAATGTTGCTTTGTTTGTACTGGATGTTTTTTGAGCACATTATTTAATTTAACCTTTAAACTCAAATTGATAGTCATTCTGGGTTCTGATGAAGTTCTATGAAGTGTAAAGGATGAAAACTCTTAACCCATTGAGCTTGCTTGTTATTTATATTAAAGTTTCACGGCTTTAAGCTCTTTTACTGATTGGTTTTTGAATTTCAGGTATTATGCTAAGATTAATGTGATATACTTGTAATGCCTAAGGATGGTGCACAACATGACCAATACATAAACAGTTATGATAACTTAGCATGACACACCTTTGCAACACCCATATATGATGGAAAGACATTTATGTGTTATTAAATAAACAGATATCACTGCTCTGATATAAGAAACAACAACTTTTATTTAATCACAATGGACTGGAATTATGAATTCTAACTTAATAATCACATTTACCAAAATGTATTTCTTACTAACAGGCTGCTGTTATGATCTTGTAAACAATTATCAATTAAACCAAAGGAAAAAAAGGCTGCTTCTGGGTACTGAATCTACACACAGCAGAGCTGGTCTTCTAATTGCCCATTTCAAGCAGCACTTGTTGGGGAAGATATGCATGCCTGAGATGAATGATGAGGCATGCCTTTTCAAGGAGCTAGTGCTCGAGGAAATGAAAATAATATTATGGCTTTAATTTTTATTTGATTCATACTTAACCCATGCCTCTCTGAGGTGAGTTAATCTTTTCTGGTATGTCTCATGGTTTGCAGGTATCTCCTCTGCAACTGTAGAGAATAAAGATATATACAAAAGGATAATGAGCAACTGTGTTGGCTGGCTAGATAATTACTACCATATCCTAGACTGGTTTTACATCAGCATCCTTACACAAATGTGGGGGTGTTCCCAGTCCTAAATTCAGCCTTTCCTCAGCTTATGAGGTCTTGCTTGTCATTTTTAAGGTCATTATAGTGGTAACTGCTGTTCTCCATTCTGTTGAATGCCAGTTGCTAGACCCAAAATCAGAAAAAAGGCCAGCACCAAGGAAGGTTCAAAAGTAGTTTAATAAAACTGAAACTAGACCGGTTTCAGCAGCAAGGCTTTCATCAGTAGTATAGTCAGCAAAAAGCACTTAGTCATCATCTTATATAATGTTCTTTAAGGCATCTATATGACATCACTTCCTGATAAGTCAAAAATGCAAACAAGGCAAAAGTAATTGAAAAATACAATCAACCTCCTCTTCTCCATCTTTATTAATAACCTGAATACCTCCCTCCCATCCTCCACTTGCATTCAGTATGCAGATGACTCTACACTTATCTGCACTGCAATGTCTCCTGCTGAACTACATTCATGTACCCAAAATGTTTTTACTGCAGCAGAAAATTGGTTCAAACACATCTGTCTCCTCCTTAATCCTAAAAAGACTAAGTTACTATTGATTACTCCAACTTATAAGTCCATCCCAATTTCCTTTACTATTGTCTCTAACAATGGCACGCTTATATCACCCGACAGCACCACAAAACTGCTTGGTGTCACAATAGATAATCAACTAAACTTTGATGCTCACATCAATCTAACTATAAAACAGTTAACAAAAAATAGGTGCTCTCTATAGACTTAAACAATTTCTCACACCAGAGACTAGGATATCTTTAGCTCAAACACATCTCATCTCAACACTACTGTATGCCTCTCCAACCTTTATTAACCTATCAAAACAAACCTATCAAAACTAGCCTCATCCTACCACAACATTATCAGGTTTGCTACAGGTGCCCCATATCAGACTCATCATTGCTTAAATCTCAGACAGCTAGGTTGGCTTGAACTACAAAATCTCATTCTACTTCAACAACTGACTATTACCCACAGGATACTCCATTTCCCTTCTAATGCACCTATTCTTAATACTCTTATTTCCCTATAAGAATCTCACTACCCTCGATCAGCTAATAAACTCCTAGTAGCCACATGTAAATCTCAGAACAAAGCAGGTGACTCCTTTTCTCAAATGCTGTGGGTACACACTGGAACAAGCTCACTAGTGAACTTACTACCTTGACCTCAACACCCTTTTCAAGAAACATTTAAAGACCCACCTCAAATCACACTGGCTCTGCCCTTGCTCTTCTCCTGACTGACTCTTGTTTGCTACTTCCACATCTTTTTACCTCTTTAATAAATTACCTCTATCTGCACTGTACACACCCATCATCTGGACAAGTATTATTTCTCCTTCTCTCACACTGCCTTGTCTCCAGCTAGCTTATATCACTGCTCCCATCACTAAAATTCTTCCCCTTGACTCTCTTCAGCTTGTGACTTCCTCTTTCTTGTGATTTTACCTCCTATTACCTTACTTACTTTGCTTATGTTTTACCTCCTATCACCTCTACTTACTTTGCACTACCTAATGCCTTGCACAGGTAGTATTTTTAGTTTTTTTTCTTCTTCATGATAGGTCAAGTCCAAGTCCAGATGCTATAAAAAAAAAAAAAAAAAAAAAAAAAAAAAATTTCAATTCTGTATTTAAATACTGCTGTTGTTGCTGTGTATTTTTGATTCACTAATTGCTTTTCTGTTGTTTTGTATGCTAATTAGTTGCTAACTCCTGCTTAGTAGTTTAGTTATCCTCTTGTATATATTTTTTTTCTTAGTGTGTTACCGTAGACTGTTACAGTGGAGCTTTTCTCCTCGGGCCTCTAGTGAAAATGGACATGTATCCAGTTAGACTAGCCCGGTCAACAAATGTAAAATAAATAATAAATAAATAAATAAATAATTGAAAAATACATAGTTCAGTAAACAAAAAAGTTTGCCTGAGTTGCATGCATATCTCCAGATTATAATGAAAAAATCCAAAGAGACACAGTATACTGGTATATCAATGATAATAAACAAACTTAATAAAAAACATACAATAAAGGGTAAATGCCCAAAAATAAACCCGAAACAAAAGTCAGGTTATAAGAATTCTGGTGTTGAATACCAGCCACAGTATCCTAAAATGAGCTGAAATGCAAAAACCTAAGCAATGCAACCTGATAAGAAATAAGTACATATCGTAATGCAAGTGATGGTTAATTACAAATTATAATTTATCATTTAATCCAGGAGGGAAAAGCCCCCAAGTTTAATGATCCACCTTTTTCTTTGGTATTTAGGATATCATGCCAACCTGTTTTAAAAGATCGATTCCTATGATATGATCAATGATGGTGAATGTAAATTTGGCAGTGGGATGTTTGATAACATGTCTATATAGTGCATTAGTTAATCTTCTGTTTCTAATGTCACCAAGGTGTTCAGAGATCCTGACACGAAACTGTCTAGATGTTTGGCCAATATAAAATGCATGACATGTACATGTGGCAAGATAAATAATCCAGTCTGAACTGCAGTTACCAAAAACTGTATGTCGATATTTGTCCAGTGTTCCTACTAGTGAAAGAAGTAGTTTTGAAAATATAGTTACAAAACTGCAATGTCCACATGGATAAATGCCTGAAAGTTTATCTCCAGTAAGTGTTCTTTGAGTTGGAGTGTGATCCATGACCCTGGTTTTTTATAGTGTGAAAATAGATTCCCTAAAGTTTTGCCTTTCCTATAGGAAAAATAACATCGTTCTCGAGATAATCTTCCAACAATGGATGAGAATTCAATATATTCCAGTGAGTATTAATAATATTTACTAAATTGGCACTATTCCTGCCATAAGTGGTGACAAATCTACATACATCTGATTCCTCATTATGAGTTTTAGTATTGTATTGGAGAAGAGAATCCTTGGATTTAGCATTACTAAATTGGACTGCTGACTCAATAGTACGAGTGGAATAACCTCTGGACAAAAATCTCTTGGTTAGATCCATTTGATGACTCTGAAGATCATCCACTGAGGAACAAATCCTTTTCATCCGCACAAACTGTGATTTCGGTATGTTCCGAATAATATGTTTCGGATGAAAACTATCAGCATGTAGAAGGGTATTATATTGTGAAAATTTTCTGTGTACGGTTGTTCTAAGAGTGTTATCCTCCTGTCGAATTAAATTGACATCCAAATAACTGATTGCACTCCTATTATATTCCACAGTGAATTTGATACCCCAGATGTTCCCATTCAAATGTTGAATAAATTCCTGGAGGTATTCCTCACCTCCTTTCCATATAAGCCAACAGTTGTCCAGGTATCTTCTCCATATATCAATCTCAGGTAGATATATGTTGTGCAAAGGGTCATATAAAATCATATCTTCCATGTAGCCCATAAAAAGATCAGCATAGATGGGTGCAAAGGATGCACCCTTAGCCGTACCCTGTAGTTGCCAATAGCAGTTTTGTTGGAAATAAAAAACATATTTAGTTAGAATGTGTTCAGCCATACACAACAATAAGGTGTTCATCCCTGGGGGGTATAAATTGGTTTTATTTAGCCAGTATTCCAAGGCATTAATACCCGCCCAATGAGGGATGCTGGTATAAAGCGAGGATACATCAAGGGTACACATAAGCCATTCAGGGTCCAATTGAGACTCGGAGACTATCTGCAAAAATTCAGTCGTGTCCTTGATTCTTGCTCTAACACATGTTAACAGTGGTTTCAATTTTTCAGTTAGAAAAACAGACAAGGGTTCATGAGTGACCCAATGCCAGATACAATCGGTCTGCCAATCATTTAACTGTCTGGATGGTGTTGTAAAGTCGTTTTTTCTTGAACACTGGACTTTAGAGAACTGTTGTAGCACAATATAACAGTGACTATTTTTTCAGGACTTTTCATGTATGTGTTCTTAGTTTATAACACGTGTATATTTCATATTATTTTGCCTAGTCGTTTTCTTTTTTATACTGGATTTCTGAGTACTGTTGTAGCACAATACAACATTGCTATTTTTTCAAGGACATTTCATGTATGGGTGCTCAGTTTGTAATATGTGCATAATTTTATTCTATTTCATTTGATTATGATGAACTAGCCATTGTTATATACACTAGGTTGATACAATATTATTGCTTATATCTGTTCATTCTTATGTTCCTACTGATTCATGTTTTGTTTCACATTTGAGTCAATATTGGTCACATATCTTGAGGGCTTTTGTTTTGTTTGCCCAGTGTTGCACTCAGGTCTTCTTTTAGAATAATTGCTGGGTATACAGTGCTGACAATAATCATCTGTACATTTATACCTTTGATAATTTCATCTGAGGACTGTATTGAACAATTATTGATTTCTTAATATTGTTATCTGATTTAAATAAGGTGCATAAGTGTGTCTGGCTTAAATTCATTACATATTGGTATACTCCATATGGATTTAGCCACCTCTGAACAACTGTAGGTTGTGCATTACTCAGAACATTGCATTTTAGACATTACAGGCCTTTGACTTTTTGGTCTGTATAGCATTTTGCCTAGGTGCTAGGGTTAATTATTCCCCTATATAGGGTTACATTTGCCATATATTCTGGCTTCAACTTCTTTGTGACTCTGATTGTGATTTTCTGTTTTGGACTTATTCGTGATTTGCCAATTCAACCCTTAAGAATAAAAGAATCTTTTCAGGGTTCATTTTATTTTTTATTTTTATATCTTCTTCCTCCGGTTCATTGCAACTTATTGTCATGGATCTCAGTAAATTGTTATCTGGTTTATGCTCCGACAAGGATGACTTAAAATTTTTGGCATAGGAACTGAACATACAGAAAAGGTGGATTTGGTAATCATGGATCCAGTTGACGGTTGAAAACTTATTCTTTCAATTAGGTAAACAAATTAAGATGCTTAGAACAAACATTTGGCACAGTAAATTGTTTAAAGCTTACCAAATACAGAATATATCCCTAGAGGATTGAGATGTAAAATCCAACCACTAGTGGGCACACGGATGAAACTCTGTTGAAAGATTGGCAACAAGCACAACAGGAGGCTGCCATGATTAGAGTTAATATTTTGGCCTCTTTCTATGAGAGAACAATACAGAGTAATATTATTGAAGTAGAAAAACATGTAACAGCCTGAAACGGTTTGAACATGAGGCTAGTTTTCAGGGTTGTCTTGGCAAATTATCTAAAGAAATCTCTATTTTGGAAAATAACCTTAAGAAAAAGAAATTGCATAAATTTGCCGGGATAAGGAAGATTATGATAGGGGCAAACAATTTGATTCACAAAGGGTGTGAGGTTTGCTCATGGTACCAAGAATGCTTCATTTATCATAAAAAGACCAAGGTCTATTTTAAAAAGACTGGGCCTAGCTTTATTACCTCTGGTGAGGATTCTTGACTACTGATACTGAGACACCTAATATTGGTGATTCTCCAAATGCTAAAAGGGTCAAGGACTGAGGTCCCTTTAGGGGAAAAACACAGGGCAGGAAGGAAACACAGAGGTCAAAAACTTAGAAGAGCTCTTCATGTCGATAGTGAAGTAAATCATTCATGTACTAATGTTTTAAATATTTCAAGTCATATTTTGACTGATGATCAATATTCCTTCTTAATAAAGGCCTTGGTTTCATACCTGTTTTTCACTGATGAAAGTATTTTGGTTTCTGATACAATGGATTTTTGTAGGAAAATCAACTTGAAATTATTTTTTCAACAACAAGATCAAACTGACAATGCTCAAAGATCATCTGATTTTAGATTTCACAAATCTACATTTAACCCTCCCATGGATAAACATGTTGCTGTTTTCCAGCAGGTGGTTATAAAGGATATACACTTCAATTTGGGTTCTGTTGACACTATAAAGCATAACATGTCTAGGAAGGAACAAATAGCACTCACACAACTCAGAAACAATACGGATATTGTTATTATTTCTGCCGACAAAGGGGGTGCGGTGGTGGTGATGGATACTGAGTATTATGTGAATGAAGGTCTTAGACAACTTTCCAACCATCATCATTAGATGAAAATGGAGATTGATCCTACTCCAGGTTTTGCCTTGGAAATTAATGAATTTTTGGAAAAGGCTGTAGAATCTGGAATTATCTCTGATAAAACCAAAACTCATTTGATGGTTAAGGATCCTACGAAACAACAACTTTATCTACTTCCTAAGATTCATAAGTCCATTGATCAGCCACCAGGCAGACCGATTGTATCTGGCATTGGGTCACTCACTGAACCCTTGTCTGTTTTTCTAACTGAAAAATTGAAACCACTGTTAACATGTGTTAGAGCAAGAATCAAGGACATGACTGAATTTTTGCAGATAGTCTCCTAGTCTCAATTGGACCCTGAATGGCTTATGTGTACCCTTGATGTATCCTCGCTTTATACCAGCATCCCTCATTGGGCGGGTATTAATGCCTTGGAATACTGGCTAAATAAAACCAATTTATACCCCCCAGGGATGAACACCTTATTGTTGTGTATGGCTGAACACATTCTAACTAAAAATGTTTTTATTTCCAACAAAACTGCTATTGGCAACTACAGAATGCGGCTATGGGTGCATCCTTTGCACCCATCTATGCTGATCTTTTTATGGGCTACATGGAGGATATGATTTTATATGACCCTTTGCACAACATATATCTACCTGAGATTGATATATGGAGAAGATACCTGGACGACTGTTGGCTTATATGGAAAGGAGGTGAGGAATACCTCCAGGAATTTATTCAACATTTGAATGGGAACATCTGGGGTATCGAATTCACTGTGGAATATAATAGGAGTGCAATCAGTTATTTGGATGTCAATTTAATTCGACAGGAGGATAACACTCTTAGAACGTCCGTACACAGAAAATTTTCACAATATAATACCCTTCTACATGCTGATAGTTTTCATCCGAAACATATTATTGAACATACCGAAATCACAGTTTGTGCGGATGAAAAGGATTTGTTCCTCAGTGGATGATCTTCAGAGTCATCAAATGGATCTAACCAAGAGATTTTTGTCCAGAGGTTATTCCACTCGTACTATTGAGTCAGCAGTCCAATTTAGTAATGCTAAATCCAGGGATTCTCTTCTCCAATACAATACTAAAACTCATAATGAGGAATCAGATGCATGTAGATTTGTCACCACTTATGGCAGGAATAGTGCCAATTTAGTAAATATTATTAATACTCACTGGAATATATTGAATTCTCATCCATTGTTGGAAGATTATCTCGAGAACGATGTTATTTTTCCTATAGGAAAGGCAAAACTTTAGGGAATCTATTTTCACACTAAAAAAAACCAGGGTCATGGATCACACTCCAACTCAAAGAACATTTACTACAGATAAACTTTCAGGCATTTATCCATGTGGACATTGCAGTTTATGTAACTATATTTTCCAAACTACTTCTTTCACTAGTAGGAACACTGGACAAATATCGACATACAGTTTTTGGTAACTGCAGTTCAGACTGGATTATTTATCTTGCCACATGTACATGTCATGCATTTTAAATTGGCCAAACATCTAGACAGTTTCGTGTCAGGATCTCTGAACACCTTGGTGACATTAGAAACAGAAGATTAACTAATGCACTATATAGACATGTTATCAAACATCCCACTGCCAAATTTACATTCACCATCATTGATCATATCATAGGAATCGATCTTTTAAAACAGGTTGGCATGATATCCTAAATACCAAAGAAAAAGGTGGATCATTAAACTTGGGGGCTTTTCCTCCTGGATTAAATGATAAATTATAATTTGTAATTAACCATCACTTGCATTACGTATATGTACTTATTTCTTATCAGGTTGCATTGCTTAGGTTTTTGCATTTCAGCTCATTTTAGGATACTGTGGCTGGTATTCAACACCAGAATTCTTATAACCTGACTTTTGTTTCGGGTTTATTTTTGGGCATTTACCCTTTATTGTATGTTTTTATTAAGTTTGTTTATTATCATTGATATACCAGTATACTGTGTCTCTTTGGATTTTTCATTATAATCTGGAGATATGCATGCAACTCAGGCAAACTTTTTGTTTACTGAACTATGTATTTTTCAATTACTTTTGCCTTGATTGTATTTTTCAATTACTTTTGCCTTGTTTGCATTTTTGACTTATCAGGAAGTGATGTCATATAGATGCCTTAAAGAACATTATATAAGATGATGACTAAGTGCTTTTTGCTGACTATACTACTGATGAAAGCCTTGCTGCTGAAACCGGTCTAGTTTCAGTTTTATTAAACTACTTTTGAACCTTCCTTGGTGCTGGCCTTTTTTCTGATTTTGGGTCTAACAAGTGCTCTTGCCGTGCACCAGCCTAACTTGCTAGCTCCTATACACTACATTGAATGCCAGTTGCATTGGAAACAGCCTTGGCTAAACTATTTCAAGGCTCAGTCATATACTGAGACCTGGTATAATACCCCTGCATCAGTCTATGGCTGTAGCACTTTACAATGATTGTCACAAATATCCTGGACTCCTCAACACTTGCCCTTTGTAGTCTAAATTTAATAACATTCTCTCCCTATGTCTGCAAAAATCAAGCTAACAAAATATGTCTGAATTGGTCCCTACTTCATATATCATGTGTTGTTGGTATTGCACAGACATGTAAAGCCTTGCCAACTGCATTTGTGCAATTGAAAGTGGGTGGACACCTTCGTAGACACATTGGCACTACTTACAGCAGATAGCAGTAAAGTTGTGAAACAAGGCATTGAGCTGTGCCATGTGTGATCCTCCACTCATTATCGCAGGTTCTATTGTTCAACAATAGACTGCTTACTGGCGTGGCTTTTGAGAGTTACTCTTTGGTAGGTGAAAGATGCTGAACTCTGACATATTATTATGATGGGGCTTACCTAATATTAAAATATTATTGTAACAGCTGGGAAAGAAACCCATGGGATAAATGAGGCAAAAATTGCAAATTAATGTATTAACTGACATTGCCATAGGAGAATTAACATATAGTGATATCTGAATGAATGGAGATACAGTTCAGAGACACCTATATGTGTGTGGCTGTAATTCTGTCTTGGAATGCATTCATATGTAAAAGTCATTCTTGCTGGAAGTGAATATGTTTTACATGGATGTATTTGAATGTGATGATCAATATAGGTCGGTTTATGTTACATGCAAACTTCAGAAGACATAAAGGTCCTAAACATAAAGTATTGTGCCTGTCATACATTTATTTATTTATTTTTTGTTTTACATTTGTTTACTGGGAAAGTCCGACTGGGCCATTGGCCCATTTTCAGCAGAGGCGTGAGGAGAAAAGCTCCATACAAAAACATCATTACTAAAAGATGAAAAAAGTACATTGCTTAAACATAAAAGCATAGTTTAGATCATATAACAGTACATTATTTAAACATAAAAGGTGCAGATATGAAAGTAAATAGCATGTAACAAAAATATTTTTTTTCAGAAAATATATAACATGAATAACACATACAAGGGAAAGTATGACTCTTAATCAAATGGGTAATGTGTTATTAGCAGAAATATCCACTGAGTCTTGAATTTAGAGTAGACAAAAAAATACAGCTGCGTATTACTTCAGTTCAGTATGTATCAACTAAATATATCTTAGCAAAGATTACTTAAGCACTAAATAAATCTTGTCAGTGATTAGTTAAAAACTCTTGTAGTAGGGTGCGAGAAGGCGAGGATAGGTAGAAAGGGAGGAAGCTGGTATAGGTTGATAAACTTAGAGTGCAGAGAGAGGTTTAGCAAGGAAGTATGACTGATGAAAAGATGTTGGTTCAGCGCAGCTTAGTAGAGAAACTAAGCCAGTTACGTGTTCCCTGAGTAGCAGTTTGAATTTGGAAGTGTTGGTAGTATTAAGTATACTGCCTAAGGAATGGAGTTTCAGGATTTTGATATTTGGTTTGAGTACAGAGAGTCACTATAGCTATTATTAAATTTGTTTACGTTTAGTGTAAATTTGTTGGTAGATCTTAGGGATCTACAGTTGGAGTAGAGCTGAACTAGGTCATTGAGAGCAGGGCAATTGGAATGGTGAAAGATGGTATGAGTGAAAGTTAAATGGTTGAAGGCTAGAAGATTAGACAGTAAAATTCAATTTAGATGGTGCAATGTTGGGCAATGGTGTGATCTATTGGGGAGGCGTGGAGCAAATCTGGCTACTTTGTTATAACAGGACTGCAGTTTATTTAAATAATTTTTTCTAAGATTCATGAATGTTGGTGAGGCGTATAGAAGGGTGGAAAGTAGATGTCTTGGATATAGAATTTCTGGTGGTGTCAGTTATGAAAGGCTTGATGCTGTACAGTGAGCCTAGCTTGATGTGAACCATTTTGATAGTTAGAACTAAGTGTTTGTCAAATTCAAGATTGTTGTCAATTGCAACCCCAAAGAGCTCGGTGTGATCTACAGATTCAGTTTTAGTTTTGTTGGAGGAGTAGATGGTGAAGGGTGGAGGGTGATCAGGTGTTTTGCTTTTAGTGAAGAGCATGAGCTTTGTTTTATTTGGATTGAGAACGAGTTGGGATTCTGAGAGGTAGTTTCTGGTGTCAAGGAAGGCTTGTCATGTTATTTGTAGTAGTTCTGGTAGGGAGGGAGCTGAATATATGAGGCAGGAATCATCTACATATTGGATAATGATTACATGTTGGGTGGCTGTGCAGTTTGTTGGTGAAAATGGTGAAGAGCAGTGGACTCAGTATTGAGCCTTGAGGAACACTAAATGCCTGCTGGCAGTCAGATAAATAGCTAAGAAACCAGAAAAGAGATGGCTGGGAAAGATTTAGGGAGGCTAGTTCATTGAGTAGTTTTTGGTGAGATGCTGTGTTGAAAGCCTTTGACATATCAAGAAAGGTAGAAGAGACGACTTGGCTGTTATTTCTAAGCTGGTTGATTGAATTACTAAAACTAACAAGAGCAGTAGTGGTGCTTTATTTTGGTGTAAAACCATGTTGGGATGTAGATAAGATGTTATTGATTAGTAGATAGTTTAGTAGTTGTGTGATTATGCATTCTTCAAGAATCTTGGTGATGGGGGATAGCAATTGGCCCGTAGTTTGAGAACTCAGTTGAGGTGCTACCTTTGTGCAGAGGGGTGATGTAAGAGACTTTCCATAGCTTTGAGATATATTGCTCTGTAATGGACAGGTTGATTAGGAGAGATATTGGGTAGGAGATGGCATCTTTTGCTACTCTCAGAAAAATCATTGGGAAGTTGGTCTGCATAGTGGGATGAGGGCTTTAGTTTGGAAAGAATTGTTTTATGGTGTTAGTCTGTATTGGTTTTATAGTGAAGGATTTCCGGTTTTTTACTGACCTTGTAGGAACAGAGAGAGGAGTATTATTGTTGTTTTTTTACTAGGGATAGTATAGAGTTGATAAAGTGTAAATTAAATTGTGAGGCAATACTATCTGTGGAGTTTGTTGTGGTTGTTGCTGGAGTTGTGGACTGACCTGGTTTTAGCAGTAAATTGATGGCTCACTAGAATTTCTGGGGATTATTTTGGTGCTTTTATTGGATTGTTGTAAAATATATTTTTTTGTCATGCTTAATTTGTTTGTTGGTGAGGTTGCACATTTGACGGTAGTTGAGAAGTGAAGTTTTCTTTTTGGTCTCATGAAAATTGCACCAGACTCTGTCTCTCTGTTTGAGAAGTATCTCTGTGTCATTAGTGAGCCATGGTATATGTTTGTTTTAGCATGGATCTTTTTTAGTTGGGGGCTAGATTGCTTAGGATATTGATGAATTTTTCATTGAAATATTGAAATACTGAGTCTAAGTGGAGGTGTTTTAGAGGGGACCAGTCAAATTGTTGCAGGAGGGATTTAAAGACTTGAGGGGAGAAATTTCTTTTGTTAAGGGCGTGTTTGTAAATGTTTTTTGGAGGGCATATGTGGTGCCTAATCAGGTAGGTGGGTAGGTGATCACTTAGGCTGTCTGGAGGACAGATGGATTGATGATAGAGGGAGGGTTTATTTGTGAGAGTCCAGTCTACTATTTATTGTTTTTACTGTGTTTATAAAATGTAGCAGGGGAATGTATTATTTGACAGTAACCATGGAGGTTAATAAAGTTGGAGGCATAGTTAGAAGAGAAGGTTAACCAATCTAAGTTGAAATCCCCCATTATTATGGTTTCCTGACTATATGTTGAAGCACACCAGCAAAGGAGATCTTCAATAGTGGCTGGGTTGTTAACATGGGGTATGTAAACAGCTATGACAATGATTTGTTTATTACAGTTTATATGGAGGTGAGAGATTACAATTTCAATATTCTTTGGGTCAGTGGGGTTGCTTTCTAGTAGGTCCAGTTTGAGATTATCTTTTTTAATTACGGCTATGCCGCCTCCTCTTTTATGGGTAATATCAAGTCTGTGGATGTTATACCCATGGGTTAGGATTTCACTGTCTTGTTTATGTGGTTTTAGCCAAGTTTCTGTTATGACTGCTATTTCTGGAGAGTATTATGTGAGGGCTGCACGAAATTCTTGAGTTTTATTTAGGATGCTTCTTTGGTTCATGTTTAAGATTAGGAAATCAGAGTTACTATCTGGGACATGAGTGATGTTTGGAGAGAATGGGATGTGAGAATAGAGGGGTGCTTGTTGTAGGGGCTGAGGGCCTGGATTATGGTGTATGTCACCACTTTGTTTAACCTGAGTTGAAGTGACCAGAAATAGGTGTGTGAGTTTGATGACTAGTCTAGGATATTTACGTGATATGTTTGGAGTTAATTTTGAATGTGCATATTTAAGTGAGACAAGTTCTGGATTAAAGCTGTTGTAGAGATGTGAAGAAATGATAATATTAGATAAAGTGGTATGGGGTGCTGATATTAATGGATTAGTTGGAGAGTGGATAGTGGTAACTTGTTGATTTTGATAGGATGTATAAAGGTAGGTTGCAATTAGCATGGTACATAGTGTAAAGTGTTGGAGTGTCATTACGTTTATATTTGATGGAGTTTAGAACTGACTTGGTGAGCAGGGCTGGTTTGAGTTAAAGTGGGTGTGGATACTCTGGAGAGGAGTTATAGTTAAAGTATGAAGCTAATTAATTAATTAATTATGGCTTGGCTGCAATGATTGGCTAATTGGTGAGGGAGGCATGAGCAGTGGTTAAGTACAAATAGGTTCATAGGTTCATAGGTTGGTACTAGGCTATCAGCCCTAGGGCAGCAAGACTCCTTGAAGGCTTACTGTGGCCGAGGCGCTAGAGTGAGAGACAGAAAATAAAGCTGCCTTTGGATCCTGTGCTGACTCCTGTTGTTTTGCTGTGCTGCTTTGCTGTGTTCAACGTTGTTGCTGCTATCAGCCCTAGGGCCTCTACAAGCCTAGCCATAACAATTCCCTGGCCATTTCTTCCCACAATATTTACTTCCCTGGACCCATGTCTAGCAGGGTGACTGACGTGATTCCCGGGATGAATTTCCCATCTCCCATCCAATCATCAAGGTTCCTTTTGAAGAGGGCCAAAGAGGTGCTCTGCTTGACATGTATGAGCAGTCTATTCCAGAGTCTGGGGAGTCTCTGTGTCAGGAACCTATCCCTCCAGCATGTTTTGTTCATTGTGATGACAAGGTTTAGATCCCTGGAGTGTTTGGTTCTGAGGGATTGTGATTTCTTTAAGTGTAGCATGTCCAACAGCTCTGGGTCTGACATGGCCTTGTATGTTAAGCAGAGATCACCTCTGAGTAGACGATATGTGACAGAGTATAGCTGTAGTTTTTTTAGATGGTCAGCATAGGGCATCTCCTTTAGGCCTGTGATTCTTTTAGTGAAGTATTTCCACGGCCTTTCCAGTTGTTGCAGATGTCTTCAGAGGTAGATACGAAACTGGGCATTGTATTCTATAATGGGTCTAATGAGGGATGAGTACAGTGGGACAATGACCTCCTTTTTTCTGGATGAAAAACCCTTAGTGATAAGGTGTGCCACACAGAAGGATTTTCTGACTGTTGTGGTGATGTGGTTATCAAAGGTGAGACCACTGTCCACCTGTGTCCCTAAGTCTCTTATTACTCTTTTGGTGTTTAGTGTACTGCCACCTATGTGGTAATTCATGGGTACATGTTTTTCCCAAAGGGGATAACTATACATTTCTTGGCATTGAGATTGAGCCAATGGCACTGACACCAAGCATCTGTTTCTGTAAGGCCCTTTTGTAGAATATCCACATCATTTGGGGATTAAATAATGGCTCCCAGTTTGCAGTCATCTGCAAACTTTGGTAGCCAGAGTCCCTTAGTGTTGGCCTGTACTTCAGAGAAGTAGATGCCAAACAAGAGCGGTCCCAGGACTAAACCCTGAGGTACACCACTTGTCACTTGTCTGGAGCTGGATTTGGAGTTGGCTACTTTTACAGTCTGGGTTCTGTCAGTAAGCCAGTTGGCAACCCATCGAGTGATGTAGGGATTAATGCCCAGCTTAGTAAGTTTATCTATGATTCCAGAGTGGGGGATGGTGTCAAAGGCCTTGGTGAGGTCCAGATAGGCTGTGTGGACTGCCTTACCCTCATCCACAGCTCTGGAGACTGATTCAAAGAAGTCAATCAGATTCAGAAGACAAGATTGGCCCTTTACGAACCCATACTGTGTGGAGTCCAGTGTTTAAAGGTTGCCAATGTCTTTGTTTATAAGTTCCATGATAATAGGTTCCATGGCCTTGCAGATCAGGCTCGTTAGACTAATGGGGCATTAGTTCCCAGGATCCAAGGTGGATCCCCCCTTGTGGAGTGGAATAACTGTAGCTGTGTGCCACTCAGTGAGCACGAAGCCTGAGGTGAGGCTATGATTAAACATGACACTTAGGTGAGGTGCCAGTTCATTTTGTAGTTCATGTAGTACACAGCCCGGGATGTCATCTGGTCCCATGGATGCTGTATTCATAGCTTTGGAGAGTGCGTTTTTTACCTGTGTGGCCATTATTACTGGAATTTGGCAATCTTTTGGTATTGAGATGGGTCCTTTAGGGGGTGAGAGGGGGTGAAATTGGCACTGAATCGATCTGCCAGGATAATGGCAATATCCTTGGGATCAGTATATTTAATGCCATTCTGTTGTAGCTCAGAGCAGATCTGAGCATTGCCATTTAGATTCTTGACATAGCTATAGAATGCTTTGTGGTTGTCTTTGGAATCTTTGGCAATTTTATTTTCGTAACTAGCTTTGGAGGATTTTATGAGGGATCTCAGCCTCTTGCTCAGGCTGGTAAGGGAGTTTTTGCATCCTGGGATTTTCCTCTTTTCTGCAACAGTTTCTTCCTTTTGTTGTAAAGTTTGTTTATGGCAGAGAACCACCAGATTGGCTTCCTTTTTTTGAGGAGAGTGTCTTGGTTCTATTTGGGATGGCATGAATCATGCACAAATGGATGTGCTCATACTGTGCCTTAGTGTAGGATTCAGCAGTTGAACTTTCAGTTCCTGTCTGCATGGGTGTCATGAAGTTTGTCACTTCTGACTTGAGTAGCATGAAGTTGGCTTTGGAGAAGTTTTTTTACAGAGGTTTCATTACTGGGGGAGGGATGTGGATGTCAAGGGTGATTAGCTTATGGTCAGACCTGACCAACGAGGGGGTGACCATAGCTGTGGAGCATCGATTTCCCATGTTGTTAATGACCAGGTCTAGGATATTCGAGCCTCTGGTGGGACTATGGATTAGTTGATCCAGGGCATTGGAATTTATGAAGTCCATGAACCGTTGGGCAAAGGTGTTGGTACATGAGTAGTTTTCCCAGTTAATGGCAGGTTAATTGAAATCACCCAGTATTAGGGTGTTTGGTTGTATATTAATATTTTCCAGTATGTTTAGAAAGGTGTAGTGAGAATCTTGGGGCATGGTGGGGGATCTGTAGCAAGCTACAATTTGGATTGCAGTCTTACCTAGTGTTAGTTGCACCTGGAGAATTTCAGATGCATTGTGTTGGGCATCTAGCTTGGTGGTGTGAATATTCTTGGTGAATATGGACACTCCTCCACCTTTAGTGTTTCGGTCCTGGTTTGGTGGCCGAAAAGTGTGGTAAGAGTTGTAGCCTGGTATTGCAGGGGTGCTCTCTGGAGCCTTGAACCAGGTCTCAGTTACTGCACAGATATTGATATTCTCCATTTTTAGGCATGCCTCAAGAGAGTGCATTTTGAGGTTTCGACTTCTAGCATTGAGTAGCATTACTTTCAGATTTTGCATGCTTGTACCTGTTAAATTTGGGAATAGTGGTGGTTGGTGGGATTTGGGGGTAGGGTAGGGTAGGGTAGGGTAGGGGAACAGACTGCAAAGAACTGGTCTGAGGTACACTTGAGCCCAAAAACATATATCAGCTGCACAGAAAGTAATATTACTCTTTCACAGTTTTTTGTTCATTGCAGCTTGACTATTTTATGTTTTTTTGTTTTGTTTTGTTTTTAGAGTTTAGACTGCTGTCATTGCCTTTTACAATAATATAATAACCTTAAGGAGTTTGAACAGCTAATTTACAGCAGTGGACCTTCAAGATAAAGGTTTGCACTTATACTGAAATGGGCTTTTTGACTATAAAGGGGAAACAGCTTCCCTGCTGCTGACTCAAGCGATGTGCTCTCCAGATTATTACACAAGCATTAATGAAGGTTACTTTAGGTATACTAAGTGAATTTAACCTACAAATTTGTTAGATGCAAGTTCTTTTCACTGGAATCAGTTACTGGACTCATGCTTGTAGCAGCAGTCTTGGTGGTTTGGATTCAGGGTTGTCTTTTCAATAATTAGCTATAGGGCTTGCTGAAATAGAAAATGGACAGTAGCAGGATAGAGAGATAAGCTTACCTGTTTAAGCACTGGAAGACAGAGTAAACTGAAATATTATCACTGTATGATTAACTCAACATTTCTTGTGGAGTAATGCTTAAAATGTTTTCTAGGAAACATTTTATTAACATAACTAATGGTAAGTTATCAAAACAAGACACTAATTTGCAGTTTTTCAACTGTTCAGATCTTTCTGAATATTACAAAGAAAATTAGCCAAGGTCTGGGTACAGTATACTTCTGGCTACCAGGTCGCTTTAGGGATATAGCATACTGGGTTCTTATAAGAAAACCATCCATCGGTTAGAAGGACCTTAGTAGCACTCTACTTGCAAATCTTACTATTGCTATTGACAGAATCCCATTTGCAACATTTATTGATGAAACACAACCATCACACTAATCACAGTTATGCAATTCCTTAAAAGTCTTAAGTAATGTGTACTGATAGAAAAATGGTAAGAAAAAAGTATATTCACGCACTGCTGAATGCACGGTTGTAGTAACTCTTTGATTAGTATGATATCTGAGTGGACCTACTCTAGTTGACAATATACTCTTACAACACTTACAAGAATAAGAAAAAGCAAAAATAATTGACTAACAGAGCACTTACTGGAGGAGCACAGTACACCAAGGAACCAGACAGCACAGGGAGAGTTATAAGTAACTTAAATTAATTTGCACCAGATGAATTGGGGAGGTAAGGAATAAAGAATCAGGTAGGAGAATTAAAAAAAATGTATGGTGTAGTGATTAGCCAGTTTAAGGTAAGCGCAAGCCCCCCACACACACACACAAAAACTATCAGCTGCACAGAAAGCAAGATTACTCTTTTACAGTCTTTTATTCATTGTAACTTGGCTATTTTATGTTTTTTTAGAGTTTAGACTGCTGTTAGTGTATTTTACAATAACCTTAACTCATTCACTCTGGAGCAGCTCAGAAAATGCTGCCTGCTTACTTCCACCATAGGATCAGCAGTGCAGCCTGAGCTTATTTTCAGGTAATCCATTTGTAATACCATACAGAAAACAAATGTTCATAACTCTTAAACCATAAGAGCTAGACTAAAAGTGTAAACGTGAAAATTGTTCAGCAGACACTGACCATTCCAAGAGTATAAATGTTGATAGTGTGTGTATGTAAGTTGTTATTAAATATTTGCCAAGAAATGTTGAAATTGCACTTATTTTTTACCTTTTTGGTGCAACAAATCACAAAATATTGGTGAATGTACCATGGAGACCCATACAATTTGTAATTAATTTGTTTATATGAATGTTGGTTTTAAAATTATACCTTAACCATTACTGTGTGATGCTCCATTACGGGTATATTCACAGAAATATGATTAATATTATATTTCTAATATAACTGATAAATAAACAAAGCATAATATCTCATTACCTGTAACAAACAGAGACTACATATCAGCATACAAGTTGTGTGGCTCAATGTCATCTTCAAAAGGATGCCTCATTTGTGTCATCACCATGCTCCCTTGCAAAGATATGGGCATAATAATGAGAAATATTACAAATGTATAATTTTCATAATCCTACAAGACTAAACAAACTGTGATATCTGTGCATGTGTACAACATACAGACACAGTTCTTGTAAGGAGTAATGCTGTCTTCAAAATGTGGTATTACTTGGGACACTGACATGCTCCCTTGCAACCTTATTTACCAAAATCATAATTTCCATAAACTAAGTCCTAAACAAACTTTGATATCTGTACATGTGTACAGCATACAGATACAGTTTTTTTACCATGTTGTAACTATTAATATTGTCTTCAAAATGAGGTATTACTTAGCACATTGACATTCTCCCTTGCAAAGTTATTTACTAAAATATGAAAAAAATCATAATTTTCAAATCCTTAGTCCTAAACAAACTTTGATATCTGTATATGTGTACAGCATACAGACACAGATATTTTATCATGTTGTAAGGAGTAACAGTGTCTTCAAAATGAGGTATCACTTGGCACAGTTACATACTACCTGGTAAATTATTTACCAAAATATTTAAAAAATCATAATTTCAATTACCTGAGTTCTAAATAAAGTGTGATATCTATACTTGTGTACAGCATACAGACACAGTTTTTTTATCATGTTGTAAGGACTAATACTCTCTTCAAAATGAGGGATCAATTGGCACAATTACATGCTCCTTAGCAAACTTATTTACCAAAATATGAAAAAAATCATAATTTCCATGACCAAAGTCCTAAACAAAATGTGATACCTGTACAGTTGTCCAGCATACAGACACAGTTCTTTTTTCCATCCTGTAACTACTAATACTGCCTTCAAAATGTGGTATTACTTACCCTGATGACATGTTCTGTGATAAAGTTATTTAGCAAAATATGAAAAAATGTCATAATTCTCATAACCATGGTCCCAAACAAACTGTGATATCTGGACATGTGTACAGCATACAGATACAGTTCTTTTTACATCTTGCAAGTACTACTACTGTCTTCAAATGAGCTACTACTTAGCATGCTGACATGTTCCCTGACAAAGTTATTCACCAAATATGAAACAATATCCAAATGAGCTACTACTTAGCATGCTGACATGTTCCCTGACAAAGTTATTGACCAAATATGGAACAATATCATAATTCTCATAACCGAAGTGCTAAACATAATGTGATATATGTACATTTGTCCAGCATACAGACACAGTTCTTTTTCCATCCTGTAACTAATAATGCCGCCTTCAAAATAAGGTATTACTTAAACTGATGACATGTTCCCTGACAAAGTTATTTAGCACAATAGGAAAAGAAATCATAACTCTCATAACCATAATTGTAGCCAGACTGTGATATGTGTGCAGGATGGTTATTGACATATTCTCTTGTACGTGGCACTCTCCTCAAACAGTTGTTTTTTCTCAGCATGTTCACCAACTCCCTACCACAGTTATTTGCCAAACTAAGAAAAATATCATAATTTACATAACACAATTCATAATCAAACAGTTGTCTGTTCCTGAACACAGCATACAGATACTTTGTTTACAATCTAAAAATGAAGTATTATTTAGTGTGTGTACAAGTTCCTTAGCAGTTCTGTGACAATGGTGTTCATAAAATATAACAATAGAGTTTCTTAACATACTGGTCCTACTTGGTCATAGCTGTTGTCCATTCATTCTCACTAGCTGCATGTTACCAATATATCGTGCATATCTGTCATCACACCATTGTGGAGGTCAGTCAAGAACAAATCAATGCCATCTTCAGTTAGGTGAACATCATCGCTTCTGAAAAGGTGAACATCTTCTGCAGTGATGCTGTCATGGCAGATTGTTGATCCACTGACCCTGTGCATCAAGCCATGCATGAACCCATTCTGTAAACGTCAGGCCTTGTGCACTGCCTGTTGACTATTTGCTGTTTTCTGTATCTGGCGAGAAATTATGTCAGACCACACAAAATGACAATGTGGCCACCACAATTTCAGGTGTTCAAAAATTGCTCTGATTTGAAACCGTAGCCTTCTGAATGGGTGAGTGATGACATCATTTCCTCCAATGTGCAGCACAAGAATGTCCGGCTCAGGGTAGATTGAACACTTCTCTTCCAACAACTGCAGGAGTCTGCTCCAATGCAAACCTCTTCTTGCAATCCAGTATAACTTTACACTAGATATGGGGAAGCTCAAGTTGTAGTGATTTTCACTTCTGGAGAAATGGCTGGCAGCCCAGTGAATGTAGGAATGACCACACACCCACACTGTCACTTGTCACTCTCCTGCTTGTGATGCCTTGTCACTGTCACAAGGTGGATGCGCCTGCACAGGAAAGAAATGCAAACAGGTTACTGATGATGTTTGAGGGATTTATTAATTACTACAACATGCACATGAATATAATGTTCATTACCTTGTTTGCCTGTTCAAATATTCACTGCAATCCACATGGGCATTATTCTTCGGGTTCATTATTTGCAAAGATGATGAAGAGGTACATACCTAACAACCTGAAAACCAGCAAGTCACACACACTATCAGATTTGTAGTAGACAGGGCACATGTAAAGAGAAAAAGCAGGGTAAGGACCGCCTCTCCACTAATGCACCCTGGACAGGCATGGGTCTTCAGTGGCACTTGAGGGCATCTGATGTGTTCAGTACCTGTGCTGGCTACCCACTCAGACTGCTGATACCACTAAGGTATCAATACCTCCTTCAGTGTCAGCAGTCTGCCTTACCTCTGCCTTTTCTCTTTGCATGTGTCCATTCAGCAATGGACATAAGGGATCAAGGAGGGAAGTTATGTACTATTTGCTGCCCTGACCTACATACATTTACTGTACCAGAGTGGAGGGAGAGTGAAAGGGCACATCGCGAAGAAAGATGTACCTAGAGTCTTTCTTTTTGCAGGCGGCCTTTTGGGGAGAGAATGGCCTTCTCGTGCAGATGTGCAAGTGAAGTCTCATCATCTGTGTCATAGTCTTCATCTTCCCTCTGGTTGGCATTACGTAGTGTCTCTAGGTACATACTCATGTCTGAACCACCGCTGCAACCATCAAAGTCTGTTTCCTCACCCAACAGGTTAATGCTGCTTGCTTTCTCCTCCACAGATGGCATCATCGTTGGGGGATGTGTTACTTTCTTTTTGAAATTACACCTGAAAAACACAACAGTATATAACATTCTGATGTTATATACCTGCACCAAGGGACTGGAAAAGCAACACAACATAAAATTATAAAGTGACTACGTGATACAGGAAATTACTACATGATATGATATTCAACTGCAGTAGTTCACAAGAATATGAAGCATATAGCCACAAGAGGGACTTCACTGTGTCTAAAACAAATTGTCAAAATGACAACAAGAAACTGGTGTGTGTGTGTGTGTGTGTGGGGGGGGGGTGGCTTGTGCATTCATCAATGTGATAACGACTTTTACTTATGTGAATAACAATGACAGCTGCTGACAGTTTTACCTGAAAAGTGATAATGACTCAGTGCTATTCAGTAAATGCTCTGATTGTTAATGTGATAATGACCTGCAATTCAATACTGCATGCTCAGACACAGGTGATAATTGCTGCACATAACCTGTTCAGTATGCATTCATTATATTACCTTGTGCAGCTGTTATGTAACACAGACTCATTATCATCAGTAAGGAGAAGACCTGAGTAATTCAGTAAAATAGTGTAATAGTGTAGATATCAGTGAGTCCTTCCTCTCACCTAAATTCCACACAAGACTGAAAAATCCTTGAAAAATGCCCAAAATATAGGGGTAGCTGCATGCCGGTAGTAGTCAGCAATAACCTTTATCTCACTCAGGCAACTACTGAGTATAATCAGAAATAGAATAATACAAGCAGAAGTGAGTTGTTGTCTTTAATTGCTTAATTTATATCATACTATTAATTAGTCACTGGTGTATCTGATGTCTTATATGCTGGCATATTGCACTGTATTTAAATTTCTGTGCTGTATCCTAAGTAATATAAGCATATGTCATTTGCAGAGTTAATTTCTATGTTTCCCCAGTAACCCCTCCAATTGTTTGTATTGTGTATGCTCAAGCACCAGAATGACACAATAAATTATTTTGCCCAGCTGTCACTTCAGCAGTCTGACCATGTATGAGGTCCCCCTGAGAGGTTCCGAGGGAACGGGGACACGGTCTGGCCAGGCACCCTCCAGGAGATCATGGGGGAGTCAGGGACCATGGTGCTCTGGACCAGAAAGGAGCATTGGCTCAGATGTCCCGATGAGGGCGGGCCTGCCCCTTGGCAGCCAATGGGAGTTCCACAGGGCCTGCCAGGACCAGAGGAAGGTCGCCTGAGGGGCTCTGAGGGCATGGGGACACAGAACGATTTGGCAGCCTTCAGGAGATATCTAACTCAGGAAAAGAGCCCTCCTGTCTGGGTGGAAGTGGAAGCCTGGAGGGGGTCCCTCCCCACAGAAGTCTGGAAGGGAGTGTGGGGCAGACATCAGCTGGGCTGGGAGAGCTCCAGCCTGGGTGTGGGGATCCAGACCATGGCCCCCCTCCATGTGGAAGTCTTTAAGGGAGCAACCGGCAGAAGGCCATGGGGCCAGGAGAGCTCCTGCCCAGGTGAGAGGGGACAAAAAGAGCCTCCCCATGACAGAAGCCTTCGAGGGATTGACCTGTGGGAGTCCTCCATATCCAGAGAGCTCCTGCTAGGCAGGGGGTAGGCGTCTGACCTCACCCGGTACCCAACGGCATCCCCAACAAAAGTCCCCAGAACCTCTCTGGATGGGAAAGCAGGGGGGGAAACGAAAGTCCCAATGGGAGCATGCCTGCCCCTCGGCGGCTGAGGGGAGTTCTGCAGGACTGGCTGAGACCAGAGGAAGGTCCCCCTGAAAGGCTCCTAGCGCACAGGGACATGACCTGGCCAGGCAGCCTCCAGGAGATCTGGGGGAGACGGGGACTGTGGTGCTCTGGACTGGAAAGGAGCATGACTCAGAAGTCCCAATGAGGGTGGGCCTGCTGAGGGGAGTTCTGCGGGGCCAGCTCTGGACTGGAAAGGAGTGGGACTCGGAAGTCCTGATGAGGGCGGGCCTGCCCCTCGGCGGCTGAGGGGAATTCTGCAGGGCCTGCCAGGACCAGGGGGAGGTCCCCCTGAGTGGCTTCAAGGGCACAGGGACAAGGCCCTGCCAGGCTGCCTCCAGAAGATCTGGGGGAGATGGGGGCCATGGTGCTCAGGACCGGAAAGGAGCGTGGGCTAGGAAGTCCTGATGGGAACATGCCTGCCCCTCGGCGGCCGAGGGGAGTTCTGCAGGACTGGCCGAGACCAGAGGAAGGTCCTCCTGAAGGGCTCCGAGGGCACAGGGACATGGCATGGCATGGCAGCCTCCAGGTGATATGTAACCTGGGGAAAGGTCCCTCCCGCCCAGGTGGAATTGGAAGCCCGGAAGGGGCTCCTCCCCACGGAAGTCTAAAAGGGGGAGGGGGGCAGGCATCGGCCGTCCAGGAGAGCTCCCACCTGTGTGAGGGGGGTCCAGACCATGGCTCCCTCCAGGATGGAAGTCCAGAAGGCAGAGAGATGCGGTAAGTGGTTGGGGAGGGAGTGCTACCTTCCGGGTGAGAGGGTCCGGACCACCCCCCCTCCAGGTGGAAGCCCTTAACAGAGCTCCCAGTGGAGAGCCACAGGGCCAGGAGAACTCCTGCCTGGGTGAGAGGGTGCTGGCAGAGCCCCCCACGATGGAAGTCCTCAGGGGAGTGACTGGCGGGAGTCTGTGGGACTCAGAGAGCTCCCGCCTGGTAGCAGAAAGGTGTCCGACCATGCCTGGTATCTGATGGAGTCCCCAAAATATCGAAACGTCCTCGGAACCCCTCTGAACGGGAAAGTGGTGGGACGCGGAAGCCCTTATGAGAGTGGATCTGGCCCTCCTTTGCTGAGGGGAGTTCCGTGGGGTCAGTTGCACTTCACAGGTTTTTCTACCCGGTCGTCCTCTGGGCATGCATGATCCAGTATGATTTGGCAACCTCCAGGAGTTAAGGGATGAAGGGCATCTCATGGGGAGTGCGAGTCTGGGTACCAGCTCCAGGGAGACCATCTCCTGGTGGGCATCCTTGCGGTGGGGGTGCCTCTTCCCACCGTCCATCGATCAATCGGGCCAACCAACTCCTACTGGCGGAGGGCCCCTGAGGAGTGGCTTTGCGGGTCATGGCCAGTGAGTCGAGCTTCTCCTCTGTGGGAGCGAGGCACGGGTGGGGGTGCAGAGCATTCAGCACCCCTCAGCGATGAAGTTGAGGTGAGACCGATGAGCCCGGGCCAATATGAAGGGGTCCTGTCATGTGCTGGGCTGCCCCACCACTCTCTGGCGGGTGCCCCCGAGCACGGAGCTTTGGAAGCTCTCTCCCTCACTCTCTGGCTCTGAGCACAGTTACACTCCGCACTGGCCCACAGCCCACCGGGGTCACGGTCACTGGTCCACGACCAGCACCCACACTACAGTGAAACAGCGAATGGCTCATTAAATCAGTTATGGTTCCTATGATTGCTCGACTGTTACTTGGATAACTGTGGTAATTCTAGAGCTAATACATGCTGATGAGCACTGACCTCTGGGGATGCGTGCATTTATCAGACCAAAACCAGTCTGGGTCTTGGCCCCTGGCAGCTTTGGTGACTCTAGATAAACTTGGGATGATCGTGTGCACTCATGGCGGTGAATTGACATTCAAATGTCTGCCCTATTAACTTTTGATGGTACTATCTGTGCCTACCATGGTGACCATGGGTAATCGGGAATCAGGGTTCGATTCTGGAGAGGGAGCCTGAGAAATGGCTACCACATCCAAGGAAAGCAGCAGGCATGCAAATTACCCACTCCTGACTCGGGGAGGTAGTGACGAAAAATAACAATACAGGACTCTTTTGAGGCCCTGTAATTGGAATTAGTACACTAAGCCCTTTAACAAGGATCTATTGGAGGGCAAGTCTGGTGCCAGCAGCAGTGGTAATTCCAGCTCCAATAGCGTATATTAAAGTTACTGCAGTGAAAAAGTCCATAGCTGGATCTTGGGATCAGGGTGGCAGTGGGCCACGAGGTGAGCTACCGCCTGACCCAGCCCCTGCCTCTCGGCAGTCCCTCAATACTCTTAACTGAGTGTCCCAGGGGTCCAAAGTGTATACTCTGAAAAAATTAGAGAGTTCAAAGCAGGCCAGTTGAATGAATACTTCAGCTAGGAATAATAGAATAGGACTCTGGTTCTATTTTGTTGGTTTTCGTAACTGGGGCCATGATTAAGACGGACGGCCGGGGGGCATTTGTATTGTGCCACTAGAGGTGAAATTCTTGGACCAGCGCAAGATGAATGAAAGTGAAAGCATTTGCCAAGAATGTTTTCATTAATCAAGAATGAAAGTCAGATGTTCGAAGATGATCAGATACCGTCATAGTTCTGACCATAAACGATGCCGACTAGCGATCCGGTGGCGTTATTCCCATGACCCACTGGGGAGCTTCCAGGAAACCAAAGTCTTTGGGTTCCAGGTGGGTATGGTTGCACAGCTGAAACTTAAAGGAATTGATGGAAGGGCACCACCAGGAGTGGAGCGTGTGGCTTAATTTGCCTCAACACAGGAAACCTCACCCAGCCCGGACACGGAAAGGATTGACAGATTGATAGCTCTTTCTCAATTCTGTGGGTGGTGGTGCATGGTCGTCTTAGTTGATGGAGCAATTTGTCTGGTTAATTCTGAAATGAACGAGACACCACCATGCTAACTAGTTATGTGGCCCATTTGGTCATCTCCAACTTCTTAGAGGGACAAGTGGCTTTCAGCCAAATGAGATTGAGCAATAACAGGTCTGTGATGCCCTTAGATGTCCAGGGCTGCACACGTGCTACATTGAATGGCTCAACATGTGTCTATCCATGGCCGACAGGTCTGGGTAATCCGCTGAACCCCATTCGTGATAGGGACTGGAGATTGCATTTATTCCCCACGAATGAGGAATTCCCAGTAAGTGTGGGTCATAAGCTCATGTTGATTAAGTCCCTGCCCTTTGTACACACCGCCCGTCGCTACTACCGATTGGATGGTTTAGTGAGGTCCTCGGATCGGCCCCGCTGGAGTAAGTCATGGCCTAGGCGGTGTGCGAGAAGATGATCAAACCTGACTATCTAGAGGAAGTAAAAGTCGTAACAAGGTTTCCGTAGGTGAACCTGCGGAATGATCATTAATGCTGAAGGCCCTGGGATGGAGCTGTCCCTGGGTAAACCATGGCCTCTCCTCGCTCCACTGCTCTGACCCTCCACGTCTCTCTCCATGTCTCTCTCTGACTCCTATCTCTCTGTCCACCACAGTGGAGGCCAGCGAGACTGAGTCTGCAGCTTCCGGGGGAGGGAGGGAGGGACGGAGAGGGGAGGGAGCGAGCTTGAGAGCAAAGGGTGGCATCTGTCTCCACAAGCCTCCCAGTGGCAGGATGGAGGGGGTCCGTCCACGTGGTGGGGGGTGCAGGTGCTCCTCCACTGCCACAAGGGAATGATGGCAGAGGACACACCCGGCGGTGCAGTCTGCCGCATGCCTTGGAGGCGGCTGGCTCCCTGTGTGGTAGGGGGAGGGAGAGGGTGCCATCCTGGCAGGGGGGTGGTGGCCTCCCCTCCGGCCATGCGGGGGTGACACACTGGAGTCCTCTCCCCTTGATGTTGGTTATGGGTACCGGTTGAGGATGCCCTGCTCAGCGTGGGGCATTGGTTCAAAGACCCAGAGGGTCAGTGGTGTGGCCACGTGCTGGCTGTTGTGGGAGTCCCTGCTGTCCCGTGGTGCAGGGCCAGTAACCCTGGTCCGGGTGCCCGCTATGATGCCCATGAAACCTCGTGTGCTTGTATCGAGGTGTGACACCACACGGGCAGTGGTGCCACCGGCGGACGAGA
>NC_056726.1:209693568-209735804 GCF_019279795.1 Protopterus annectens
AACCAACCCTCGTGTAACATTTCCTAGTATGTACCACCACCTAAATGAAACATTCACCCAAGTGACCCCTTCAATAAATTGTATGCACAAGAAGCAGAATGAAAGATTTCCCCAAAATGACCCTTCAATAACATTTCCTGATATGTACAAGCACCAAAATGAAACAATCACCAAAGAGAACCCCTTATGTGCAGGTGGAAAATTGCTGCACATTGCCTGTTGATTAGACATTCATTATATTCCTAGTACAGGTATAATATAACTGAGTCATTACCATCTGTTATTTAAAGACCAGAGTAATTAAGTCAGAATAGTACACCAGTTATATATTAATGAGCCCTTCCTATCACCGAAATTCGACACATGACTGACGAAGCCGAATATTGCCCTTCTTCAAGTACAGGCTACAACTAAAGGACTGTGGGTAAACACATAATAGTATAGGCACAAAACTAGGTGCAAGACAAGAGTATGAAATCACACAGAATAATCTTCAGAGGTGACAAAGACATAGAACTTGATCAAAATGGACAGGTTATAATGCAGTTGTGTGAACCCATAATTCCCATGGATGTATAATGTAATACTAAACACTACCAATTTTTTTATATTTTACTCTTAGAGTAATTTGCCCCAGAGTAGTTAACATTTAAATTGGGGTTACTCATCAGGCTGGGACTGTGATGTAACTATGAAAACAGTGTCAATCATATATGTGGGACTGGCACAGATAAGGTATGCATTCCCAAACAGAAAGCAAGGGCAAGTAAAGAATTATATATTTTGCCATAGTGATGGAGGAAAAATATGATAAAATGTTTTGTTTTGACATAATGATGGGGGCAGGATGGGTGGCTGTATTGACAGAAGTCCAGTTCTGGAAACTGCTTTCCTTTGTGTTACATTACATGTAATGTTATATTACTACACCCCAATTTACCTTCCACCCAGTGTCAACCAAATCCATTGTAAAACTGCTCCATAAGCTTAAGCCTACTACCCTAACTGCAGATAATTTACCAGCTGAATTCCTACAGCTAGCTGCAGAAGCTATAGCCTATCCTGTTTCTATTATAATTAACAGATCAATATTAGAGTGTAAATTTCCTACTATATGGAAGATTTCCCATATTATTCCACTGCACAAGGGTGGTAACTCCATAGAACTGAACAACTATTGACAAATCGATATTATGTCACCCTTATCAAAAATACTAGAAAGATTTGTTCACTAACCATTGTAGAAGTAAAGGAAATAGTATGTACACTGACATGGTTGAACAGTGTTTATGGTACCTGGAGAGAAATAGCTAAGTAATGGGACACTGGAATGGCTGGCGGGGTGGGGTTAATCTATTACCCTGCCTAGGGCCCCACCTGACCATGATTCAGCTCTGGCTTGGGAAAGGTGTCTGTCAAATGATAAATATGTTTATTGACGAGATTTAGCATTCTGCTGACAAGTACAAAAAGGGTTAGGAAGTGTGCTTTATGCTTGCTGTCCCAAGCATTTTTCTTTCAGCAAACTCTTCCTGACAGATGAGGAACATGAAGTTTTACCAGATATCCCGATGATTCTGGGAACCATGAAGAAAAACACCCAACACCTGCTTCCTTCTGACAGCTACTTGGGTCAGTACACAGCTGATCTGATGTTCAACAAAGAAGCTTGGTCTGGCAGAAAGTACTCTCAGGGCCATAAGGGAAAGAGAAAAAAAAAATGCAAACCCTCTCTCTTCTAGCTGGCACTCAGATGGTGTACATCTGTCATCCAGATTAGGATAAATGGTGTCTAACTTGCCCTCTACAATGGCAGCGCATTGTATTTTCACACTCCGCACAGTATGTCGGAATCATTATGATATCTCAAGAAGAACCATGCACACCTTGCCCTCAAAACCCTCATCTAAAACTTTGGACTTCATCCAACAAAACAATTCCATTACCCTAAATTACTACCCCCACCCCCTCACACATCCAAAGCACCACACAACAATCCCCAACACCTGCAGGATGTTAATTCATGATCAAAGTAAGATTTCTCTTGAAGAGGGCCAGCGAGGTGGTCTGCTTGACATGAATGGGGAGCTTATTCCAGAGTATGGGCAGTCTTTGGGAGATGAATCTGTCCCTCCAGCATGTTCTGTTTATTGTGGTAATGAGGATGTGATCTCTGGAGTGTGTGGCATGGGGAGGGGGATTGGGATTTCTTTAGGTGTAGCATTTCAAGTAGTGCTGGGTCGGACATAGCTTTGCAAGTCAAGCAGAGGTCACCTCTAAGTAGACGATAAGAGACTGAGAACAGCTGAAGTTTCTTGAGTCTGTCCATGTAGGACATGTGTTAATAGGTGTTTATAGGTAATGACATCATAATTCATTCAGTAAATTCAGTAATTTTTTAGGAAATTAGACTCAGTTTTGTGGTGGCGGGGCTATTTTAGTCTTTAGTACTTTAGATAACAACCCCCACGTATATATATGTATCCAACACTTTAGGGTATGGAGTCTGAATATTTTCTATCTCTAACTTTGGAACAAACCACATTATACGTGGTGGTATGGGACAGTAAAAGTATATAATATTTTTGTAAACACTGTAAAATTAACAAGCAAACTATTGAAGCTAACCTTAAGGGATTATAGTAGTGTTAACAGTTTTTTAGAACGTTCGTATTTTAATAGAATTTTGTTCCAATGGTTGTATTTAAATATATACCCTTTAGACGTGCGAACTTTTCCACTTATAGCTGACCTGTAAGAAGGAAGATACAAGGGTTTGACTAACATAACGAATACGCTACATAGTAGCTGGTAATTATAGTATAACATCTGACTTTAATAGAAAGTTTGTCACTGTAAGAACTAGTTAAGTATGGAGCTGGGTATGATTGGTCAGTGCTCTGGGTGTTTTAACTATTTGAATTTTAACTTTTGGTATGGAACTGTTTGTCTGAAAAAGTCCGGATAAGATCCGGACGAAAAGCGCTTTACGTTGATTGGTTTTATACTTCATGGTTTTATTGTTTTTACTTGTTCATGTCAGTCCGAAAATAAACTCAGTGGATTACCTGTTTTTTCGCTTGGGAATCAGTGTTTAGTTTTCTTTTATTACATGTGTTAAAGGCCCAGGATCCTTTTTGTGAGGTACTTTTGTGCCCTGTCCAGCTGTTACAGGTGTCTGGTAAGGTACATGCCAAACTGGGCATTATATCCAATGATTGGTCTAATGAGGGACGATGACGTCTTTCTTACTGGATGTGAAAACTTTGGTTATAAGATGTGCCACATAGAAGGACTTTCTGACCACAGTGGCAATGGGGTGGTCAAAGGTGAGGTGGCTGTTGACCTGGGTGCCCAGATCTCTTATGGCCCCTTCAGTGTTATCTACTCTATTTCTTTCAAAATCCTCCTTACATCTTTAATCAAAGACTATCCCCTGGATTTACAAAGCCCTTTATAGCGTGCAGGATTAGTCTAAGAGCTATTTTTGGCAATATGGCCGACGTGCGATCCAGGAACGAGCTCCCGGGACATGCACATGAGCTCTTAGGCTATGAGCTCTTAGGCTAATCCTGCATGGACCGAGCTCCTTTATGCAAATTACCCTCATTTGCAGGTGAAAATCATGCAAATGAGGGTAATCTGTGATCCAGGAAGCCAGCAGCTGTCAGTGCAGAATGAGTGCAGTCTGCAGAAATGTACTCAGTTAATAACCGAGTACATTTCTGCAAACTATAAAACGGAGCTATGACAGCTCCAAATCAGGGCTGCATGTTATTGAGGAAGCATGCCAATGGCCAAGCAGAAGGCCATTGGCATTGCAAACTGTTTTACAAAAAAAAAAAAAAAAAAAAAAAAAAAACTTTAATTTTTTTTTTTCGCAGATCACGGCTGTTTAAGCATAGGGCAGCGGCACGCAAACGGGATTGGGGAGAAAATAATAAAATAAACCTAAAATAAGCATTCTATGGTATTCTGCCATGCAAGTCAATGGCAGGCATAAGACAACCTGGCCAGTGAGTAATGGTTGCTAAGGGGGGAGGCTCAGTGTGGGACATGTAACTATGCATTGGCAGATAATCCCATGCAAATGAGGGAAAGGTTAGTGAATCCCAGTTTTCCCCAGGGTGTGAGGCAGGTCCCAAGAGTGTAAGAGTATAAATAGCTGGGTGCAAGACTAGGATATAGGTGACATCATGGGGGGATGTCAGGCATACTGTAAGTGGATTGGAGCCCTGTGGCACAGGATTGCTTCTAGCTTAGCACAGCTAAGCTAGGGGTGTGTCTAAACCTGCCTAGCACTCTTTACAAAGTATAAGCGGGTGTGTGTGCCACACACTGGGTTTTACAGGAAGAAAAGGGAAGTTAAACCAGGAAATAGTAGCTCTGTGCACATTTGAGCACTCTGTTTGCACAGCGCACACATGGGCATAAACAGGGAGGCTATGGGAAGGGAAAACAGCAGTAGGAAGGTAATCAAGGAGAACTAGCTTAGCTGGCAGGTGAAATGTATCAGAATCAGCCAATTACACAGACAGCAGACCAGCACAGCCCAGAACACTACTATAAACAAAGCAAACACCTTCCCCTCTGGTTTTCTGCACTCTGCACCACTGGTGCATATATACGGGGAAATTTTAACAAACAAACCTACAAAATGAGAAGGGCTGCAGCAGGCAACAGAGAACATCATGTGCAAGAGGCTGAGGGTGGTGAGGATGTGAATGCTGCCAAACAACCCACAGTGAGGAGACGGAGAAGAGTGTACAGACCCAGGGTAACCTACCAGGGACTGGGACTACATGAGCTGGAGATAGTGGAGCGCTATAGAGTGGACAGAGACCTCCTATAGCAAACTGTTGAGATGTGCCAACCACACCTGACACACCAAACTGGCCGAGGTGAACCCATCACAATGGATACTAAGGTATGTGTAGGCCTAGGTATACTAGCCACAGGTACCTCACAAAGCACAACTGGGATATCATGGGGATCTCACAGGCATCAGCATCCAGAGTATTCCACCAGTTCCTGGATGCCATGGTAGGACATGCCAGTGAGCACGTATATTTCCTCAACACACATGAGGTGTTGACCAGCAATATGCATCTTTTCCACCAAATAGCAGAATACCCTGGGGTAGTAGGTGCTATAGACTGCATGCACATATGCATCAAAGCACCACCCAGTGAGCAGGATAGGGCCTACATCAACCACAGGGGCATCCCTTCCATCAACTGCCAGGTTGTATGTGATGCCCAGGGCATTATAATGAATGTGTGTACTGGCTGCCCTGGAAACTATGACGATTCACACATATGGCATCTGATGCAGCTGTACTACAGATTTGTCAATGTGGACATCCCCTATGGTCACCTAGTGGGGGATGCTGGGTACCCACTGGAGCCATGGCTGATGACACCCATCAGAAACACACACACACCTGAACAACAATGCCATAATGAGGCACACGCACAGGCCTGACATACACTAGAGTGTGTGTTTAGGATGCTCAGGTCATGGTTCTGGTGTCTGGACACATCTGGTGGAGCCTTGCAGTATTCACCAGCTACATGTACCCAAATTGTTATGGTATGTGCTATGCTACACAATATGATCCTGTGGAAACAGCTGCAGCAGGAACAGCATGGGGCAGGGCCACACAGCCCCCAGCCAATGCCAAGGCCTGTACAGGCACAGAGTGACACGGATGAGGAACATCCTGAGCCTGTCCCAGTAGGCAGAAGGAGTCCTGCCCAATATGCCCTGGCCTTGGCAAAGAGGCAATGCATAGCATATGCACTGACACATTAGGGACCCAGGGAATGACACCTCTCTCTGACTCGCACAGACAGTAAAAGGGATGCCAAACATGACACTACCTGTGCTCAACCATGTATAGGGAGTGTACCATGTGCATCCGACATAGGCAGCCCTCCAGCACCATCCTCAAGTCTGGCACACCCTCAGTGTAAGTCAATCAACCTACCAATTGCCAAATGGAGTAGAATGTGTTGTTACCTGTAGTTATGGTATGGATGTGAGCATGCAAGGGAAGTGGGTGGCTGAATTATATGGTAGCAGACAGTAGACGCCCATAGTGGCACCATGACATCTGTAACACATACTGGAGTCACCATAGTAGCCAGTACTACACAGGGTGACAAAACCCACTGCAGGAAATGGGCTGAGCAACATGTGTGCCCATAAGACCCACACATGCCAGTCAGGAAGTTTCACATACCCAGCAACAGTTTCAGCCAGCAGGACAGGTGTAGACAAACACAAACAACTGCTGTACTATGGCCTCTGAATGAGCCCTATGGGTAACCCCTAACCCAGGCCTACACAGACAAACTACAGCAGGCCAATCAGTGGGATATAAGTTGTGAAGGCTAGTAAGTCAGAAACTAATATGTAGGTAATTAAAGCTAAGATCTGTAGTACACTGGTATGCCTCTAGCCAGCATGATAGGTAAGACTACAGACTGCAATGGAGTACCTGACATACCAGTACAGTCCTAGCAAATGTGTACAAGTGTCAGGTGTGCCCACCCATCCTACGTACACTTTTAGTAACAGTCAGGTGTGCCCCCCCACTCCTGTGTAGAAATGTAGAAACAGTCAAGTGCCCCCCCCCCCACTATGCAGAAATGCAGCAGCAGTCAATGCCAAATGACCGATGGATACCCTGAAGACACTGCATGCTACCTGTCGGTGTACAACACAAAGGTCAGCACTGCAGTACAAACTAGCTGGACTTGATCCACACATGCAATACAGATGGCCATACTGAGCATGCTCACACACTTAGAGGAATGAAGGCAATGTCAGTCAACAACATACTGAAAGGTCATACTGGGCATGCTCAAACACATAAACACATGAAGGCCATGTCTGCAAACATCAGTGGACCAGACAGATCTGGCAGTCGCAGTTCTTAGTGCACACATGACAGCAGGCACCACTCCTGCCTTTCACACACAGTGGATAGGAATACAGATTCATATGTAATGACAAAACAGTATAGTAAGCCAAAGGTAAACAGACATAGATGTGTGGAAGAGGGTGACCCTGACCAGGAGCCATCCGACCCTGTCCCACCCAGCACACAGCCAAAGAGCCCCAAACACATGAGGTGCAGATGTCACTCCCTGTAGATACTAGCCACCAGTATCTGTCAGCATGACAGACTATGTGGTGCACTTGCCAGCTGTGCAACATGACCGTACAAGGAAGTAGTCATCTAGTAGCTGTATACATGTACCTGTGACATATGACCCTGTGTGTGCCCGCATGTAGCATGTCAAGTTCAACCCCTACATGAATGTGTTATGGCCCATGCACACACCGCCCTCCCCATAGCAGTATTATGACAAGCCTGCTGAGGTAATTCAATGTGAAATACACCTTTGGGAGAGCAGTAGCTCAGTAATCTACATGGTGCGTACCATAACCGCATACTGCTGTGGTGAAAAACTAGTTAGGTAGTAGTTCTAACCCCAGACTTGGCAATTGTGTGAGTGTGTGTTTGTGTGTGTGTCTGTCTCTGACTGTGTAGAGAGAAATGCTTTTTAGGCTACTCACACTCCTTACAATTCATATACTCAATTGTGGCAAGACTGCTGATGTCACTCACCTAGGAATACACTTCTGGGAAAATCATAGCCCAATAATCTCTGTAGCTCGTTCTGTAACTGTGTACTGCTGTAGTGTGATAAAGTAGTTAGGTAGGTGTTCTAACCCCCAGACCTGGCAACTGTGTGTCTGACTGAGTAAAGAGCAATGCTTTTTAGGCTACTCACACTCCATACAAATCATATACTCAACTTTGACAAGGCTGCTGATGTCACTCACCTAGAAATACACCTCTGGGAAAGTCATAACTCAGTAATCTCTGTAACATGTCCTGTAACTGTGTACTGATGTAGTGTGATTTTATCAAATAGCTAGGTAGGTGTTCTAATCCCAGACCTGAAAACTGTGTGTGTGTTTGTGTGGGAATCTCTGTGTGTGTCTGACTGAATAGAGAGCAATGTATTTTAGGCTACTCACACTCCGTACAATCCATATACTCAGCTTTGGTAAGGATGCTGATGTCACCCACCTAGAAATACACCTCTGGGAAGGCTGTAATTCTGTAATCTCTGTAGCATGTCCTGTAACTGTGTAGTATGAATTAGAACTGTGGTAGGGTTCCATCTCCACCCATGGCAGTTCTGGATATTTTGTGTGTGTTCCAATGTCTGTGTATGGAGCAATGCATTATGGGCTACACACTCGCAGTACATTTCAAATGCCCTACTTTGGCAAACCTACTGATGTCATTCATTGTGAAATACAACACTGTGGAAAAAGTTCTGTAGTAATCCCTGTGCTGTGACTTATAACTGCTCCATGTTGTAGTGTAACATAGGCCTTGGTCAGGGGTTCAATACCCACACATGTTGGTTGTGGATATTTTGTGTGTGTCTCGCTGTCTGTGTAGGGAGCAATGCATTTTAGGCTAGTCACTCACAGTACAGTTGAAATGCCCTTCTTTGATAATCCTGCTGATGTCATTCATTGTGAAATACACCTTTGGGGAAGGACAGCTCTAGTAATCCTTGTGGTGCGTCTTATAACAGCTCTATGCTGTAGTGTGTTATAGACCTCAGTCAGGGGGTCTATACCCACACATGTCAGTTGTGGATGTTTTGTGTGGGTCCCAGTATCTGTATAGAGAGCAATGCATTTTAGGCTGGTCACTCACAGTACAGTTGAAATGCCCTTGTTTGGTAATCCTGCTGATGTCATTTATTGTGAAGTACTCCTTTGGGGAAGAAGTACTTTAGTAATGTCCCTGGTGCGTACTATAACTGTGTAATGCTGTAGTGTAATAAACTAGTTAGGTAGGGGTTCAACTCCCAGACATGACAGGTGTGTGTGTTTGTAACACGTATCCTGTGTAGAAGTGTGTGTGACACCTGTGGGCAATGTGGAGGGGGTTTTGCTTATTTCTTTTATGGCGGCCTTACTATATATCACAATGGCAACCATACAGGGATAACAGATGTATATTAGCTGAGAGGCTGGGGTGCAAAGCCATACCCATACATGTGACATCAAGGCCAGCCAATCACAGTTAACAACCCCACTATTACCCAGAGCACACACTCAACCCACGTGTCATACGCACACACATGCCTAGGCAACAGCAAATATGTGGGTAGTACACTGCATATTGGCCACTGATAGTAACTATGCAGTGACAGCAGTGGGCTACAGAGGACATGTCACCCTGCCCAGCTGTCCAATATGCACGTACATTGCAGACGGTGCACCTCCACAATGTTCCCCAATGGACACCTGCACCTCCTATTTTGCTTTCACATGTGACTCACAATGGACATATCATGCCTGACAACATGCCCTGTATGGACAGATGACACTGATATCAGGGAATGCAGTTAGCATGCTATCAATGTTGGTGCAGGGTAAACCTGCTGCCCATTACCAGTTCCTGCCACAGGTGGGCAAGACTGTCACATCTGATGATAATCTGTGTTTGCAACATGGGCCAGACACCCCAGGTACAGTAGCACATGTCACTGTACATGCATGTGGGAGGTGTGCACATCACAGACACCATCCATGTCATGGACTAAGAAACACATACATGGCAAGTGATGCACAGCATTGGCCACACACAATAGTCACCCAGGTGACTGGATGGGGATGCAATAACCACCTGTGTGGGCAAATGCAGAAACTACAGGCCTGAGCCACAATGCAGACCATTGTCATGTGGCCTAATGCCAAGGTATACCTATCGCCTACCCTTGTACAGCCTGCTGGCACAGTTGACCACCACACACCCGTGCAGACATGCACCCATGCATGTCAGAACTGGCACCCTGTGTGTTCGTGTGTGCTTTGTATGGTGCGTATGTCCACATCCACGCTCACTACAACCCCCCAGGGCATACTGAAGCATGCTGTCTGATGTCTGACACCTCCTTATACTCTTTGCCCATATGACCTCCATATGACCTGTGTGGTGTATGTGATACCTGCACATCGATGTGTTGTGGCAATCCCACTAGTGATGAGTTGCACTCCTGGCCCTGCCAAATGTGTCAATGTGTGTGCGTCCCTGTGTGAGTGTGCCTGTGTTGACACTGGCACCTGTTCATGCAGACACGCACGTGTACGTCACCTACCATATATCTACTGTATCCCTGTTGCAGATGTCACTCACCATCATATATATATATATGTTCCTTGTGCTCCACAGCAAGTAACCCATGTGCCACATCCAATAACTGCATTGGACTGTGATAGCACTACATAGTTGTCTTGGGTGTGATACCCTGTGCTGGTAGGTGTGTGACACAAACATGCTTCAGTTTTACTCTCCCACCCCTCCCTAACATGTATTTGCCTCTCTCTGCCTCCCCCACCCCCTTTCTGATGGATGTGGAGCCCCACACCTGCTTTGCTTATGCAGCAGCATGTGTAATTTAAGTGATGCTCATAATCAGCTGATGGTCTCTGCACAATTTGCAGCCCTCCTCTAGCTGATTGAATGTGGAACAGCTGTGGTAAGATTCCCATAGCCAAATGCATGGAAACACACTCCAATACCTAAAAACATCATGGTGGTGTTGGCCCTTTTCATTCAATGTGAGCAGGAACTAGATCTGCTGTTTGGCAAACTGCATCTCAGATGGATTGGGGATTTACCTCTAACAACATACACTGTGGAAAGATGGCAACAAACAGGAGGGGGATGTGCCTGACCTGACTACAGACTGTAAGTGCTGCTATACTGCATTTGGAGTAATGTTGGTTTAACAGGTTTGTCTGGATATGCCTGTCGTCCATGTCGCAATACATGCCATGTCAGTTCCATGTATATGAGGGATCCCCATCTGCAGGGTCATCGGCATACTGGGAAGTGTTGTGACTATGGTTTCATATGTTAGCCACGGTGCATCTATCTGTGGAATGCAGAAGGTAGTGTGAGGATTGCAGTCTTGTAGATGGTGAAGGCTTTGACAGTTACTGACTTCATATCCCTCACAGGACATATGTTCTAACAAACCCCGTTACAATGGTAAATGTATGACGTTATCACAGCAACTTGTCTATACTGGCCCTGTGTATGTGCTGTCAGCCACACCTCTGTCAACCTTTGTACATATGGCGTGCATGAAGTGGTGCATATGTGCTGTACACCATAAATACTGTCATCATATCTGATAACAAGCCAGTGATATATCAGATTGCTACAAATGTCATGTACAGTAGGGGTTATATATCATGACATAACCTGGACATTCTGTGAATGTTTGTACAGTACTGATGTCTGTGTAGTGATGGTAAATTTCGGCAGTGTGTGTATTGTTAATATGTACTTTAGCCTGTGTACAGACTGTAGTAGATGTCATTGTTCTAGCTCCCCTTCTATCTGATGTTACATGCTGCCCCACTGTATGGTACCATTTTGCCATACATGTTTTTAGGGCCATACATACACATGTCCCATGCCACATACAGCCACCAGACCAAACTGTGTAGCAGCCCAGTATATGTAGGGTCATTCTGTGAGTGGCACATATGAGGATGGTATAGAACAGATAGTCCATATACCGTAATAATATGCTAGCTTACCATATGTGGCTCTGGCTGTGTTCACATTGGTTGTGGTTATGCACTATCACACAGGTGTATCTTACCCTGTGCTGTGACATGGCTGTTGAGCCTGCTATATATATGCAGGTACATGTGCATTCCCCCATACGAGATGTTGGCCAGTGTTCAGCCAGTCTGCCTGTAGCCTGCACAGTGCATTGTTACATGCCTAGCAGCCTTTTGTACTTGCCCAGTGAGATGTCATGTGCTGATACTTGCCAGATGTACTGCTACCGGGCCTCCCTTAAAAGTCATGTATGTCAGATGGAGCAGTTGGATGCTGTACAGATATATGTCAATATCTAGTGGGTACTATGTGTCCATGGCACCCCTGTACCAGCAGTCATTATGTGTTGTGCCAGACAGGAGTGTGTGAATCCAAAACCTATAGTGGCAAATGTATACCAGTCGTTATGTGTTATACCCATCTACATGGCTATCTACATCCATATTGTTAGTATGGTACACATGTTGTGCACTAAGGGATTATGTGTAAACCTCTGGACTGTACAGGGTGTGTCCGAAGTTCCACATATATTGGCCAATAACTCTGTTGCACTCCACAGGGGCATTACATGCTAGCGGCGGTACTTTACAATGATTCCTTTAGGATATCTGTCAGTAGCCCATGGCACACATGTTATAAGCAGATGTCACCTTTCACACACACCATGTCTGTGAAGACAGTCCCAATGACAGTAGCAATAGTCAAGTAATATACCTGCTATACATACCAGACATCCCCTTGCACTATGACTTTGGGACTATAGGCGCTGGGGTAGGGCTACACTCCAAGTCCAGGACATATGGTGGAAATATATGCACATATACTTATCCAGATAGCCATATATATATAAGTACACATGTGTACTACTTCCAATTACCACTGTCATGGCAACCACCCACTATAAATCCCTACAGCATGTGGGTGTGGTCCCTTTACATTTCCTGTGTGAGGGACATCAGTCCTGTGTGTGGGCATCAGTGTTACAGACAGCAGGTAACAATACCTCATACAGGAGAACCTGCACACTCAGAGCAGCCACATATCCGTAGAAGGATCAGGAACTACAGACAAACTGTGACTAGAGTTGTTTTATGCTTTGCATAGTACTGGTGTTACAAGGTGTGTGTGTGTGTGTGTGTGTGTGTGTGTGTGTGTGTGTGTGTGTGTGTGTGTGTGTGTATGTACATACTAGTGTACCTTGGAATGCAGTCTGTCTGTATAGCTCACTATTGTTGGCCTAGTCTCTTGCTGGACAGAGGTATGCCTATCATGTATTGTCCGTCCACCACACATGTCCTGTGTCAGATATTACACTGACAGTGTGTGTGTGTTGCATGCTATCAGTACATGGCTACATCCATTTCTGTGTCTAACCTCAATTCCCTGACTAAGGGTATGTTGCAGACTATCCAGTAACACCAGCATCTTGCTTAGTGAATGGCAACAGTATTCCACATATGTGCCTGTGTTCCAGCCTCTGTCCTCCATCTACATACCAAGTTTTGCACATATGACATGCTGTTGGCGGTTGTTCTGTAGTAGGCTGTGAGTATATCACACTGCCATTGCTGCTACTACTCCACTGCTGTTATATCCCCTACATATAGTGGGGCAGGGGTCATATATGTGTGGGCGTCACCTACACAATACATGTTTGCCCTTATGCACTCCAGAGGCCAGTGTATGTAACAGTGGCACATGGGCCTGTATTATTGAGTGTAGGTGGGGAGCACCATAAATTACTCAGGCTGTTACAAAATGTGGGAGTGTCAGGGGTGAGATGCCACAAGGTATCTGGATGTACAGTACCGTATACTTCACCTGTACTGACATGACTTACATGAATTGGGGTACTGCAAGCCTACTGCCTCCTGCCATGCAGACTGTTCTGTTTGTTGGTGTGTTCATGATGCTGTCAGTTATGCCTTGTTATGTACCAATTACAACCCATTTGATCACAAAATGTCTTTACCTCCTACTGAGTTTGTACAGAGTGTAGATAGAGGCTGCTGAACTACACACCTGCAGTACATACTGTTGATTGTTTGGTATTCTGTGGCCCAGTCTAGCTTCACTATTGTACAATTTGAAGGGCTTGGCCTGGACAGCAACAGTTGTGAACCTTTCCAGAGTACTGTACTGCTGTAACTGTTCCACAATACATATATATATATATATATATATATATATATATATATATATATATATATATATATATTCTTTCATGGCAGCAGCACTCCAGTTAATATATATATATATATATATATATATATATATGTTATTCCATGGGTTATGCAACATACATATTACTCATAACGTGCTTTACCATGGAAAATGGTATGTCTCAGTTAGCTTCCTGTCCCCCCCTCCTTTCTTGTTTACATCCATGGGGCGGTCCCATTAGAATGGGTCCGTCCACCTCCAGCATGTCTCGGCCCATAATGTCTTACCCATCATTCCCTCCACCCCCTCCCTAATCCACATCAATCATCCTTCCTACAGGTTCCATCCGAATCTCACCACACCACTACACATTGCCCACTCTCCACTTCTTGGGACCCATCATGTAGGTTGTCTCACCCCATGGATCTTCGGGGTTCCCACACATTCAGTCTGTGAACATACGTATCCTTCTTTGCTTTCCTGTGAGGCATAGTATGTTACCCCGAGGACTCTTTTTAGCAGAATTTTTGGGGTCGTCCTGCTAGGGACGAACATGCGTTTGTTTAAGATTAGACTTTGCAGGTTGACACTGTTTCTCCCACTGGTAGTATCCTGCCAGTAGTCTGGGTAGCAGTGCTGTGCAATGCTTAGCTGTGCTTAACATTCGATTTGCATGATATTTGCCTTTTGGCATTGATGTCTTCTTCATTACATGTTATATATGTGTCTTGTATCCTTGATTCATGTGTACGTACACTGTATGTGGTCCTGGGAACTTCAACACTTTATTGCAGTAACACCTCACATCTGGCCTTACTGCAGTACTCCAGTTCACATATTATTGTTCTGTGGCAGGTTATATGACATCACACTGTACATAGGTTCATTTCACATGATCAGTTTGATTTTCCTATGGTGAGGATTTGTTTGACACCTTACTCTTACGCATTGCTATGATGGCTTAGTGGTTAATTACTGTAACTGTAGTGTAGAGGGTCTTGGGTTCGAGCCTTGCAGAGGTTGTTTGTTTTGTTGCTGGGCAGTACACGCGCTGTTGGGTACAGAGTGATTAAGGCACCTTAAAGCAGTTGTAAGCGGGTTTGTGCGGGTTTGCACAGAGGTAAGCACTGCTAACCTCCGGTTACAGTTTCTTACACTCAGTTAGCTTCTACATTGCTTAATCTATGTGGGCAATGCTTACCCCCATGCAAATGCACTTAAACCAGCTTACTAGTGCTTATATATGCTTATTACTGCCTATTTGTCCCTAAACCTGCTTACTAGTGCCTTATTCATTATGACAATGTCACTTCACATGTGCATTTAATGCAGTACTCCAGGTCACATTTAAATTTTATTATGTAGGTTATACAGCAAAAAGGTGTAAAAATATGTTCATATACAGCTTTCACATGGAAAAAGATATGTGCTGCAGTGGGACTTGAACCGGGAATGCATGTTCGCAAGCGGATGCTCTAACCACTACACTATTGCTGTGTTGCTACATTTGCATATATATTCCTTGTTATCCTCTTCAGCCTTTTCAGCTACTCTACCCGTAGCTAAGCGATGGGCAAACCTGAGCACCTACGGTTAGCTGTACTCGGGGTTTTAAAAAATGATTACTAGGGTTTCTTCATTTTATTTAAGTGTGCTGTTGCTGTTGTACACATGGGGACTGTTGGTGGGGATATGTGGACACGTATTAGCGGTCTCGCTCTTTATTTACACATTCTTCTGTTCTACTCTGCAGGGGCGTATTTATTCTGTGAGATCTGCTCTCAGACATGCCCCCTGCACTTGTCCACACTGTGTAGCATTAGGAGTTCAGGCAGCGCGTCTTCATTATTATGCATGGCATGCTGCCGTTCTCCTCTTCAACTGCCACTTCCGTGCAGGACTAGATTAGTCCTGCACGGAAGATTAGTAAATCCGGTGGTATGATTAAAAATGCCTGTAAACAAAATATATGATCATTTTATTCATGGTTTATGAAATGCAAGCCACTATACTTAAACTTTATATGCAAAGGGACTGTACATGAAAGGAGACACCTTACTTTCTAAGGGTAAGAACAAAATGAAACAAAATAATGTATACTTCACTATATTATCCACTTAAAAAAACGGTCTTACATTAGCTTTTGTTAATTATTAGGTCTATCACCTTTTGCTGTCCTGCATCTCCTAATCAGCTGAGTACAACATTGTAACACCAGATTTATCCCCCAACCATATTTTGTAATAATGTGGTGTGGGAAGGGGGACTCTGTAATAACACAACCAACTTCAGTACACTTGTTTATTCCTGAGATGGCATATTTCCAACTGAGTAACAATTTTATGTATTACATTTTCACCTTTCCATACAACGGACATAGGACAGCTCCCTACAAAATCATTTAAGACCTACCAAGGAACCACACTCATGAATGGTCATAATAGAAAGGCAGTAACAAACAAGAGCAATTAAATCCGACTGAATGTGACCATAATAACATCTCTGACATCAATGTATTACATGCTTAAGTTTAGTTCAAACTGCCTTTTTTGCTCCTTTGGATCACCTCAAAAAATTAAACATTTAAAGGAATGACAACTTGAACATTTGAGGCAAAATAATTAAGAACAAAACTATTAATGAAGATGAAACTAACAAATCTGGGATCTATGATGGGTCTGAAACGTAAGACAACGTAAAACAGAGTAGAATTGAACCCCCCCCCCCTGAAATGCACCAAAGTGGCAGATACATCCACTTGACTCCGCAAATGGTAGGCCACACAATCTTAAAAAAAATCATCACTACTTATGACAGCTACTTATTCTCTTTATCTTTTGGGCACATTCCATGACTTTGTTTACCTGAAAATGGAACATAATCCGCATTTGTCACCTTCTCCAGCTAAGTGGGAGAACTGCAGTTACACTGAAAAAAGTGGACCTTATTCATGAGTGAAGGTAGAGGGAATAGAGAGATAGGTCAAAAGAGTAGTGGTACAAGTACTCCAGTATTATTGTAATTCTAGGGCTCATAACTGCACAACCTGGAACTACAAAAAAAAAAAAAATATGCAGGACAGCCACACTTGAATGCTCTCAAGCCCCCATATAATTTAACATCTGCAGACCCATCTTTCTACTGGGAGTCACAGCCTTCCAATCACCAAAAATATCGGCACAGATAAAATAAATTAAACCCTGCCATACATTATACTGCTCCTAAATATCATTCTTAAGTTTAAGCCCACTGGTGTAACTTCTCCAGTAAAGGTACAGCTAATTACTCATTTACAGATAGCTTATGCACTCTACATAAAACAGTGCATCTTGGACAGCAAGCATTTCAAGAATAACATGAACTAGCATTTTTTGTTTAGGGCATTATAACTGACATAGGCAGTAAGCACCGTGTTCACTGCTAGGTTCACATTTTCAAACAAAACAAAATAAAAATCTGTTGCATATGATCTTATTTTCATGAAGTGATATTGACTGAAATCTAAACATAAAGCCTATTATCTTTCTCTCTCTCTTGTAATTTATAGACAATCAGTGCCTCAAACATTACATCTACTATTTGCTGCCCAACACCTGGCTGAAGAGAGAAGGTAAATCCACCAAGGAAAAAGGCAAGACAAATAATCCTTAGACCTGTAAGCACAAATACAAATAGCAGAACTGAGTGCACTACTGCACCACTGGCAGATCACATCTGGGACACTTCCCTCTGCTGCCCTTATCAAGAGGGCACTGAAGCCATAAAGGCAACTCACCTCTACTTTGGAAAAGGACAATGTTTCAGTTGTATTTTGCTTGCCTTTTTCTATGTTGCCATCTTGTGAGATCGTGGCAGTATCTCTTATATTGTAGACTCAGAAACCATCAGACCTATGGTAATGGATGTTCTGTCCAAATAAACTGCAGGATCCAGTAGCAGTAAAGTCAGAAAATATCAGAAAGAAAATGGGGATTGCTACTGCTGAACCCTGTATTTATTTGGACATATCAAAGAAAACTTAGATTGGGGGTGGAGATGTTATACAAGTGGCAGCTTGACATGGAATAATCCGATTGGCTGCCACCACTTACTCCTTGCAATGCATAGATAATTGGCTTATTAACATTACTTGTATATCCAGCTGATTTTCTCCAAAAAATTAAATGTAAACATCATGAAACTCCACATTGAAAAGTAAGTTGAGAAAAAAGTTCAGGTACTTTTTAAACTTATTTTTTTAAATGTGGAGCTACAAGACTAAAAATAAAGTTAGATGCGCTTGTGGAAGGGACTCGGTTGTAACTGCATACAATTACTAGCTTCTCACAGCAAGCTCGGATGTAAGCACAGAGGCACTGTGAGAAGGTGCTTGAGGTTAATGAGTTAAGGGGTTTGAGCAGCTAATTTACAGAAGTGAACCTTCAAGATAAAGGTTTACACTAATACTGAATTGGGTTTTTTGACTATAAAGGGGAAACAGCTTCCCTGCTGCCAACCCAGGTGATGTGCTCTCCAGATTATTATACAAACAATAATGAAGGTTACTTTACATATGCTAAGTGAATATGATTTAAAAATTTGTTAGAAGCAATTTCTTTTTGCAGGAATCAGTTGCTGGACTTGTGCTTGTAGTAGCGGTTATGGTGGTTTGGATTCAGGGTTGTCTTTTCAATAATTGGCAGTAGGGCTTGAAATTTGTTAGAAGCAAGTTATTTTTGCAGGAATCAGTTACCAGATGTCTGCTTGTGGAAGCAGTCATGGTGCCTTGGATTCAGTGTTGTATTTTTAATAATTGGCTATATACAAGTGATATTTATATAAAATATATCAATTGTCGTGTCTAGGAAGATGGATATAAATTGGGTTATCTATATCTGTGAAGCATTAATCATAAGTGCTAAACAACACATTTTCATTATGCAATGCTTAAGTAATGTGTCATTGCTTGCAAGGAACAGGTTTAATATTATCAATTTTCTTTCCTGTTATAGCCCTATTAAAAATGTTTGAGAGATGTGCTTCATACATGCTTTTTAAAAAGTATTGTGCAGCTGGATTTGAACCCTTAATAGGTTGTATAATTTATAAAAAGGCACTGACTTTACAACTTGTGCCACAGAGATAGCTCCACAACTGGTAGAATTTCTCCTCTCACTACTGTCCAGAGTGCTGAAGACAGCACACTGTTGCCAGGTGTGTTTGAGCTACCTAAGGCAGCCTAAACTAATTTTTCACTTTTTTTCTCAGGTAGTGAATCATATTTGTGTGATGCCAAGCAGACAGCAAATGTACCTTAAAATGAAAAAAAAAGGAAACGTAAATATTGTGAATTATGGCAAAGTGTTCTGTAAACAGGATTTGAACAATGTTTCATGTACCTTTTTTCTGTTGATTCACCTCAGTTACACCTTGTAACACAGAAAAATGTATCTGATGGATGTATTTTCTTAAATGATTACTATCCAGAGTCTGGCATCTGCACAAATCCACCAGCAATTTTTGAGCTACTTATGGCAGCCTAAATTAATTTTTTCACTTTTTTCCTTAGATAACACACCCTGTTTGCATGTGTGACTTCCAGTTAATATCCCACCAGACTGCCACCAATAATGTGATATCTGGTTAATATCCCACCGGACTGTCACCAATAATGTGACACCCCCCCACAAAGAACCCGGGTCAGTAATCCTCATCACTGACTCCAGTGTGGGAACGTCAGGGGAAAACACCACAGCACAGAGCACACCAGAGTAAAATTCCACAATTTCCCTTTAGAGCACAACAGGAACACACTCTGTTTCCTGAGACTGGACTATATACCTCTGTCCACCCCAAATGTAATTCCTTATTATACACTTCAGAGCAATGTGTTCCAGTTTAAACCCCTGACTCACTCACACTCAAAATAAATTTGAATCTCACACACTCAAACATTTATGGGAAGCCTGACACAGATTTCCAGCTGTGCCTCCTCCCCAATACAAATGGTAAACACTGCCACCAGAGTCAGACAGGTCTACACAGAGGTTCATAGGATCATAGGAAGTTACTAGGCTATTGACCCTGAGGCCCTTGCAAGCCTAGCCATGAATATAGCCATGTTCTGACACACCCTTCAAAGGGTGATCAATTCAAATTAAATATCAAAATAAATTATAGCTATGACCAAAAGCAGCCACACATTTGAGGTGACCAGGGGAGTATCAAATAAGTATAAACACTCTCTAAGCTCTAAAGAATACACTGATTGTCCAGTCACAATGTAAAGTAATGAAAAACATTTAATAATAAGTAAAATGGTTACAAGAGTGTAAATCAATAATTTTCAATAAACATCAGAATTCAGTCACCAGAAATATAAAATTAAACTGTAGGATAGAAGTCCATCATCTTAGAAAAACTCTATCTGAATAATTAAACTTTCCTAATCTAACTGGAGAATACTGTTCTAAACATAACAGCAAGGCAAAAAGGCAGGCTTATAGTTTTCGGTAAGTTCTTTTTCTTAGGTATTCACTGCACAGCACTGTAACTGACTGCAACTCTTCAACTGCCCATCAACTGACAACAGTCTCTTTTATAGTCCAGGTTAAAAGTGTTAACTGCCTTATTTTAAAAATTTGAAAAAGTTATTTTTCCTGTCAATCATCTGTTCAAACAATCACCTAGCAACCAGGAACATTCTAATGACATCACCTACTGATCAGCTGATTCTCCACAGACAGTTGTACTTTAGACTCTCCCTCACAAACATGTGCAATTAGAAATGTATCAAAAACCTGACAGAGTCTTTAAAATTTTGTATTAACATCAAAATGCTCAACATTTTAAAAACATATTTACATTTTCACAATTAGACATGCTGGCATACTATACAAGTTAATCTGAGAATATACACAAATCTCCTACCAGGCATGCTAACACAGATGACATTTTTTTTTTTCATTTTGTTCACAGCATAGTTCCAAGCAAACAGCAAATAAACCTTAAAAATAATGAAGGTAAACAACAAAAAATACATATTGTGATAAAATGCAATGTGATATCTACATATTATTCAAACAATGCATCATGTGCCTTATGTATCTCAGTTCACTGCAGTTACACATTGTACCATGTAAGTTGATATCTATCAGGTGCATTTACTGAAGCAAGTACTCTCCCTATTGCCTGGGGCCGTGCAATGATGCCAAATGTATTTGAGTTACCACTGCAACCTAAGCTGAATTTTTCACATTTTTCCTTAGGTAGTGCAGCCTGTTTGCACACTGCCAAGTGGACAGCAAATGAAAAAGGCATTATAATAGTAATATATCTGACAGAAATTACAGCTAGTGAATGAAATGCAATGCATGGGTATATGTAGCAATTACTGGAGGAAGAAGTACATTCAAGTGAATAATTCTTCCTTGTCATATCTCCTTGGAACATCAGAAATATATTTTTGGAACACATCAGAACTGTAGTTAATGGCAAATTATGTTAAAGTGGACAGACTAATGATCACATGTTAGCAATAGTGACAACAGTTATTTTTTAAAAAAACTACATAATGGTATCATATCATAAAATGTGATTAAATATATATATATTAAGGCAATCCTCTTTAAAACTATCATGTCAGTGGATTCAAACTTTGCACCAGATGTACTTTATCTGTAAGCTCACAGCACTTACATCTTGTGCCCCAAAAATAGTTAACTGTTAGGTATATTTTCTTCCCTGAGTACTATTCAGAGTGCTAACCGCCTCACAATGCTGCCTGGGTGGTTTGCACTACCTATGGGAGCCTAAACTAAATACTTTATCCTTGTTCCTTAAGCTGTGGAAGTGATTTTCAAACTGCCAAGTGGCTCATGAGTGATACAAGAAAAAGTACATAAAGTACTATTGATAAAATACTTTATATGTACAAGAAAAAGTAAATAAAGTTCTATAGATAAAATACTTTATATGTACATGTTTGATCAACAGGAACAAATCTAGATCTGAACCCTCAAATAAGGGTACTAAAAGCAATCATTTCACAGTACTCCCCAGAGCTGACACAGATAAAGACATATCACGGTGATAAAGAGCTTAGATGTAATGATAATGTGACATTGTATCAAGTCGCACTGAACATGAAACATAAGCAAATTAAGAAAGTTGTCCTTTCACATTCGGCTGTGAATATCTGGATAATTAAGACATTATCAACAGTTAACATAAGCATGTCCTCACATGATCTTAAACAAACACTTCAGTCATTGCAGGTATATTCCTTTCTTTCTGTCAGTTGCATTCTTTCACTATATTTCTTTCTTTCTGTCAGTTGCATCCTTTCACTATCTATGCTTTCATAATAACAACAGCTCTATCTTTGTTTTCTTGCCATATGTTGTAGTAAACAATGCTTACAGCACTTTCTTTAATATGAACAAGCCTTTCTTATTAAGGACTAGTAACTGTGGTTATTTAAGCCAGCATTTGTATATTAGGACTGTCATTCTAAATCAGTCAGTGTGCTTGCAGACCTCTTTTTTAAGTCTCTTCTTTCTGATGCACACTTAGTAGTCACATATCAAAGAGGGGAGACTGTGAAAGCTGATTGTTCCTGCAGTATGGTTAATCAAAGACACGTGCTAGCCATTAACAAGGAAACTTCTCAGTACTGGTCCTTGTATTGCTAGAGTGTGTGCATATAATCGTGTAGGTCTTGTACCATGTTTACTTTCCCTACACTTAGTACAGCTTTTGGTTCATAGGTTCATAGGAGGTTACTAGGCTATTGGCCCTAGGGCCTTTATACACCTAGTCATGTTATACTCTTGTTCCCTTATTGACCGAGTTGTATGGGTTGTATGGTCTATATTTGCAGCATGTGTCTTTATCAGCACCAACTGCCCTTATCCAAGAGGGACATAAGTGACACCCCTGAAACAAATTTACAGTCTTCCATCCAATTGTTTAAGTAACTCTTAAATAGGGGCATTGAGAATTTCTGTTCTACATGAATTGAGAGTTTATTCTTCAATTTTTCCCTTGGAACTAGACAAACTTTCAACTTAAGCACTCAAGCCATTAAATTCTCAGCCCGGCACTTGCTCAAAACTCATAAACCCTAGCACTAGACCCCCCCCCTATACTTTACAGAAGGACAAGGCTCTCTATTTGACTTTATCAGCCAATCAGTAAAACAGGCATGTCCAAAGGGCAGTTTCAGGTGTACTCTCTAGTCCAACTGGTGAATCTGGGCATTTTGAGGCAATGTTACAACTGCCTCATGTACACAGACAACACTCTCCTCCTACCACCAAACACTAATACATGTGAGAGATGCAATTATACAGCCAAACCGGAGGCTATGCTCTCTCAACCCAAGACTGGACCAGACAGTCTAGAGGAGAAGGGAAATACTTGCATCACACCATGAGTCTCGCATAGACCCATTAAACCAGCACCGGGAAAAAGCATGCATAAATACATGAAAACATACTCGGAGGCTCTAAATAAAATATGCAAAAACAACAGAGACCTCCAAAGCAGACATCCAAGCAACCTCCACCCCCCAACACAAACCATGAAACACATACTTCACAAAATCAGTGTGCCACACAATTACAGCCCTTAAGGCAAAATAACATACCCAGCACACTAGTAATAGGTGACTCTATAGTCATGCACACTGATGTCCCACTCACTAGGCTGAATAAGGAGAAGGTTACTGTTAGCTGCCTGTCAAGTGCCAGGATCTGCCACATAACACAAGCACTCAGGTCACTCCAGAACAAGTACAAATATGACTCTATCATTGTCCATGTTGGTGTGAATGACCTGAGCCATACCTCCCTGGACTACATGAAAAGAGACATGGAGGAGCTCACTGATCACATAGCCCATGCCGTTATGATCCTGACCCTGAGTAGCATCCTGCCCTCACCAAGAATTATACCATGGTATAAAGAAAAAATTATCGATTTCAACAATTGGCTAAGTTTTTGGTGTCACTCAAAGGGGATCCAGTGTCTGTCTGCCTGCCTGGGATGACATGCTCGACAATCTACACTGCTTCGCTAGAGATGGCTTGCACCTGTCACCCTTAAACTTTTGAATACTGGCCAAGGCTCTTGCCACCCCCATAGTGCCTTTTTTAGGCAAGGCTCAAAAGACAAACCCACCACCATAAATAGCACAAGTAACAAACAACTGAGGGTAATGCTACTCAATGCCAGAAATCTAAACCTCAAAATGCACACACTCAAGGCACTCCTTAGTATGGAAAAAATCGATATATGTGCAGTAGCAGAAACCTGGTTTAAGGCTCCAGAAACCACCTCAGCACTACCAGGCTACTACTCATACCGTACATTTTGACCACAGAACCTGGACCGAAATACAAAAGGCAGGGGCATAACCATATTCATCAAGGATACCCACACCTCCAGGGCACGATGCTTCAGAGATCATCTACATGCAACTGACAACAGGCAAAACTGCAATTCAAATTATAGCTTGCTACAGATCACCCACCATGTCCCAGGACCTCCATTCTGCATTTCTGGAAACACCGGGGAAACATAAAAGTCATACAAAACACCCTAATACTGGGTGATTTCAATTACCCAAACATCAACTGGGAGAACTACTCAAGTACTAACTCCCTTGCCCAACATTTCCTAGAATTTATAAATTCAAATGCCCTGGATCAAATGGTCAACACTCCCACCAGAGGTGACAACATATTGGACCTGGTCATCACCAACATGGGTGACCGGTGTTCCACACTGGAGGTCAACCCCTCGCTGGTTAGATCTGACCATAAACAAATCACTCTGGATATCCACATTCTGCCCCCACCCCTGGACAAGGAAACCACAGTGAAAAACTTTTCAAAAGCAAACTTCACGTTACTTAAGACTGAAGTGGAAAGTTTCAAAGCCCCCATGCTAAAGGATGACGCTGTCCAAGCTGCAAAATCCTTAACTAATGCATTCTATGGGAATCTACAAGAATGCATGGCTCATGCTATCCCAAGCAAAATGAAGACTTACTCCTCCAAGAAAAGGAAACCAGTCTGGTGGACTCCTGCCATAAACAAGCTATACAATAGAAGGAGGAAACTAGTACAGAAAAGAGTAAAATCCCAAGAAGGGAAGACATCTCTGATCAGTATCAGTAAGAAACAATTAAAGAAACAGTGATCCAAGGTGAGCTTCGAAAGAAAAATTGCCAAGGACTCCAAAGATAATCACAAGGCATTCTTTAGCTATGTCAAGAATCTAAGTGGCAATGCTCAGATCTGCTCGGAGTTAGTGCAGAATGGCACAAAATACACTGAACCGACCGATATTGCTAACATCCTGGCAGACAGGTTCAGTGCAAACCTCACCCTCAAAAGAGTCCATAACCATACCAGAAGAATGTAGAGCCCCTGAAATCACAGATACTCGGGTTAAAACAGCCCTCTCCAAAGCCAAAAACACAGCATCAATGGGACTGGACGGTGTCCCAGGCTGCGTCCTACACAAGCTCAAAGGCAGACTAACCCCTCACCTAAACACACTGTTCAAACTCAGCCTCTCCACAGGCTAGGTACTCATAGAGTGGCACACAGCAACAGTTATTCTGCTCCACAAAGGTGGAGCCACAACAGACCCCGGGAACTATCGCCCTATAAGCCTGACTAGCTTGGTCTGCAATGCTATGGAGCACATCATCATGGAACTCATTAACAGAGACATTGGGAACCTCCAAACACTGGGCCCTACCCAGTTCGGCTTTGTTAGGGGCAGATCATGCCTCCTAAACCTGGTGGGCTTTCTTGAGACAGTTACCAAGGCTATAGATGAGAGAAAGGTGGTACCCACAGCCTACCTAGACCTCGCAAAGGCCTTCAACACCATTCCCCATTCTGGTATTATAGGCAAGCTCACCAGCCTGAACATAAACACCTATGTCACATGATGGATTGCCAATTGGCTCATGGACAGAACCCACATGGTGAGAGTTGTGGGAGCTAGGTCAGACTCTAAACTGGTTACAAGTGGCGCTCCCCAGGGCTCAGTCCTAGGACCCCTCCTGTTTGGCATATACTTCTCAGAGGTACAGGCAAGCTTAGGAGGACTATAGCTGACCAAATTTGCAGACGACTGCAAACTAGGGACTATAATTGACTCTCCGGCTGACACAGACATCATCCAAAAGGGTCTCACTGAGACGGATATCTGGTGTCAAAATCATGGCCTCAAGCTAAATGCCAAAAAGTGCATAGTCATCCCCTTTGGAAAAAACAAAGTACCCACAAACTACCACATAGGTGGTAGTCCCCTAAATACAGAAGACGTAATAAGGGATCTGGGGACCCAAGTAGATAGTAATCTCTACTTTGATAATCACATTGCCAAAGTGGTTAGAAAATCCTTCTATGTGGCCCACCTAATCACAAAAGGGTTTGCATCCAGATCAAAAGAAGTCATTGTGCCCCTCTACTCATCAGACCCATCATAGAGTATAATGCCCCATTTGGGATGTACCTTACATGACACCTGCAACAGCTAGAAAGACCAGATTTGCATCATGTACATCAGTCAGAAATGTTTATTATAGGATGAGTGGCTTGATAAGTGCAATAGATTGAAGCCACATATACACATTAACTAGTTAATAATATTGTACATGGTGGTATTTCTAATTATGTACATGATGCAAATATTTATAATAGCTACTTCGTTTGACATTATAATTGGTGGATTTTCCGTATTTTTTAAGCAATAACATTTTTTTTAAATCATATTTGTATTAACTGATGCTATAAAACATAACTGGACTTCAGCACATTTGATGAAGCGATATTATTTATCGCAATAATACCTAAACACACTAATGCGAAGTATAACAGGATGTGACATCAGGAAGCATAATTTCAGTTATTTGTAATTTATGCGTATTTTATATGATGTTTAGGATTTAACACTGCAGTGCTAGTTAAATATTAGTTGAGTATTAGAAGTAGAAACAATGTTTTATTTTATGTGAATTTATGATATGAGATGTGACACTATGTAACACTATTGTATGAATAGTTACTAAGTATTTTTAAACTAGGGCAGGAAGTGACATCAGGAATTTTGAAATCCTGAAGTTATATATAGTTCAAATTACCACCATTAATTTAACGGCCTGAGGAAGCCAGTAGGTGAAAGCGCTAGCCGAGATTGTTTGTCGACTATTCTGTATAATAAAAAGATTTTACTTATTCAAAGATACTTGCGTGGTGTATTCGCAGAACGTACATCATAGGAATAGCACTGTTGGGATTATTCTATTTGGATTACACTGTTTCAGGCACCGAGAATGACCTGTATTGGAATTACTGGTTTGGAACTGTAGACTTTGATTTATACTGCTACAATTACTTGAAGAGGTTTATTGGTGAAAACGCTTAGAGAGGTGAATACCGACTGGTCGGACCAGTTACATATATGCACACCACTACGGAGATGTGAAAACAGCCTGGTGTGCATTTACTCTAAAACAAGGTACTGTTGAGTTCACAGCATTACTGCAGATTAGTGCAAAATATCGTAAAGACTTGTTATGTACTGTTAACACTTCTAAAGGCACAGCTGCATGTAAAGTGCCACGAATATTTTGGGAATCTTTAACTGCTATACTTTGAATATAAAATAACAAAATCAGCCCACACACTAGTCATTTCTTCTCTTATTGATTATTTTGTTGGACTACTTAGACTGTGTGTTTTTGGAGCAGTAGTGACTGTTTTCAAATACATTTTTATATTTGCTACTTTTAATTACTGCTCCAATATGGCTGAAACACCTTCTGAAAATATTGAATTACCTTATAAACCTGAAATTAACAGCCGAGGGGTGACTAGATTCGAGCAAGCTGCTGCTAATGAAACAAATCCACTTATGGCCTATGAGATTGAGATAGGAACATCAGAGGACAACATGAAGATTGACTGTTCGGGACTATCTAATTTATTGGGTGAAATGGAGACTAATTTCATGCGGATGAAAAGACTTCAATTACAAAGACAACATTATGAAGTCTGCATCAAATGTAAAATTATACCTAGGGGACTACGAGTCCTGAAAATGCCCACCACAGGAACTACCTACCCAGAGTTGCTATACAAGTGGCAACAGATTAATATAGACACGAGCATTCGATATATAGAACTTCTTAATGATTTCTTTTCTCCACAGGAACTTGAGATGCAAGAGACTATTAGACAACAACAGAAACATTTGTATGAATTGTACCCAGAAGCTATAGTTGATAAAATGTTAGAAAAACTTTTAGATGATGTGTTCCTTTATGAGAAAAAATTAGTAGAACAGAAGCAAGGCAAAATTAAACGGGATTTACAGGATTTTGCCAACGGACACGTCTTCACTTGGCCTAGGAAATTTAGTAACCCAATTAGTGATAATAATAAGAGGAATATGAATAATAATAGGGATATGAGGAATAATAGCAATAAGAATGTAATATTTAATGATAGTGATGCTGATACCAATATAACTGGTAGTACCAGTAAAGTAAGTAGTAAACAACCTATTATAAATAAAATAGTGACGACAGTAGCACAAGTCCATCACGAAAATATAGATAGAGAATTAATCTCAGAGGTAGATACAAATAATAGCATAGAAATTCAAACACAAGATGCTATAAAGAATGTTACTGAGACCCGAATAATAGATGGATGTAGGCAGAAAGATGTGAGGAAAATGAGAACAGGAATTAATAGAAATATAGATAATAGTAATGAGATAGTCCCTTTCCCCATAGCACAACAATGGACACAAGGAAGGGACCGCTCTATGAGCAGAGGAAGGCAGAAAAGGAGAATACAGGAACAGGAACATGTGGGACCTACGATAAAGAAAATGTGGCAAGGGACATAAATTCTATTATATGGAATATATCTAGTAGAGAATTGACAGTGGAAGAAGCACAAGTCTTAGAGAAAGGACTTAGTTTTATTCCATCAAGCAAAAGTGATATAACTCAAACAGTCACCGATTTAAAACTATTTACTAGGAATATACAATTAAAAGTAGATTATGGAATAGATAAACAACCAAGAAATGTTTTTAAAAAACCTAGCATATTTGTGCCTAATTTACATCCACTCATAGATGCATTCACTAAGCTAGTTGAAGAAGAACTACATATACACCAAAGAAAAAATTCCAGTAGGAAATGGTATGGGAATCTGACACCTAAACAACGTTTAGCATTAAAGAAATTAGAGAACGATCCAAACATCATGCTGAGACCTGCTGACAAAGGAGGACCCATAATTATTATGGATATGGAAGTATATGTAACTAGCATGAAACAAATGTTGAGTGATGATACATATTATAGTAAGATTACAATGAATACAATGGATACAATAATGGAACGAGTTGCAAACAATATACATTTATTATACTGTGAGAATAAAATAAATGATGAAATCTATAAATTTTGTATAACAGATAACCCTACCTTACCATGTATACAGGGAGTACCTAAAATTCATAAGCACCCTCAGAAACCACCTATGAGGCCAATTGTTGCTGGCAGAGGCTGGGTAACAGAACCAATATCACTATACTTGGAAACAAAACTGAGACCAATAGTAGAAAAATACCCACATATCTTACGAGATACAAAACAATTTTTGATGAAATTATATGAACAGACATTTGATGTTACATTAGGTACCGAAGTATGGCTTGTCACACTAGATGTACAATCTCTATTCACATCTATACCTAACGAACAAGGTATAAAATGTATACATAGGAGGTTACAATCAGATTCAAATTATACACTTGCACAAATAGAAGTGCTGTGTGATTTAATTCATATAGTTTTAAGTAACAACATATTTGTATTTATAGATGAAGTATACATGCAGAGGGATGGCGTAGCTATGGGCACATCATGTGCCAATAGCTACGCCAACCTCGTAATGGCTGACTGGGAAAAGCAATACTTGTTTGAAATGGAAATGTTCAAGAGATATGTGAGATTATATAACAGATTTGTGGATGACCTCTTTCTTGTATGGACATCAGATAGAGCGAACCTTGATGTTTTTCTGGATGAGATTAATGAACACACCGATTATTTAAAATTTAGCATGGAAACATCACAACATAAAATTAGTTTCCTGGATGTGTATGTTGAGAAACTAACCAATGGAATGCTAAATACAGGCACATATAGGAAGAGTTGCTACAGGAACACATTACTGCATAGAGAAAGTATGCATCCAGGCTTTGTTTTTAAAAACGTCATAAGGGGCCAAGCAATGAGAACATCAAGATTAAATTCTACTATAGATGGCTATAATATTGAAATTGAGAATTTAAAACAACAGTTTATAGCAAGGTCCTATGACGAACAAGAGATAAGAACAGAAATAGATAATCCCCCGGATTCATGAAGCTCGGCGCAAGGCCGGTGTAAGGCGTGCGCCGGCAGTGCAGTGTATAATTGGCATAGCGCCACATGCATAGTAATGAGTGCGCTGCAACCACAACCACGTGCAGAGGGCACGCGCGAGCCCAAGTAGGATGCCCGTGGCGTGGCCAAGCCGGCAGGCGAGGAGCAACCTAAAGTGCTGACTGTCACAGGCCGCCTGCAATAGTAACCGCACCAGCCAGTGTCCGTGGATAATGAAACGTATGCAGAGTATGCAACATAGTACCCGTCTACACAAAACGGAGAACCAAACATTAACCCACGAAGTCCAAATTGTACCCGTCCAAGGAACAAAGGATACGCATAATACCGTGTCCGTCACGCAATGCACTGTCAGTGGGCATACCCAGTGAAGGTGTACCGCAGCATGTCAGCGCCGCACCTACACACAAGTAGCCCCATGGGCATGGTCACCAGCAGTAGTGAGAGTACACAGCCGGGCAGCCGTGTCTATATAACAACCAGAAGGAAACCAGATACCCTAAACACAGACAAACATGTGCATAGCAACATGTACTACACCCAGCAACGTGCCCGTCATACACATAGGACGGCGATGCCAAAGCGTAATATCCAGAAGCAGAACCCATGCATGCAAATGTAATACACAACAGCCCCGTCATAGCACGTAACCCGCACCCATGTACGACCGTCCACCCAACCCAGCTAGCAGCCTTGCACAGCTGCACACCTACACACAGTGGGTATACCTCAAATGTAGTATGAAGTATTGTCCTAGGCAGTGCCACGCGTGCAAATATGTACCCCACATGTCAACATCCCACCTCAGGTACTGATATCCAAATGGCTGCATGTGAATGTGTCGGCAGAATGCGTACATCCCGCATGTGGTATGGACCTGTCGAAACCCCATAGGTGTTCACACACCACGGTGTCCATAACTGTACACATCTGGACAAAGCAGTATGTGCAGCCACTGTACCGATGATTAGCTATGCAGACATGTCAAACACAACACATAGGGCGAACATCCGCCCACCAAGCAGGACACCCCAACAGGGTGCCACATGCACAGAAGGTGAAGGTGGGACATCACACGTAGATAATAGTTGTGCCGGATGGCCAAACACCCACGGCCAATGCAAAGGATTGAATAACACGTATGCCTGGATGAATGGGTATGTCATATCATGGGAATAGGCTAAGCTATCCAACATAATAGCCATGCATACCAGATACAAACTGCCAGTAACACACAGTAGTAATGCAGGAAGGCATACACGACTGTGGGAATATCACAGGACATATGGCACGTGCCAAGTGTCGACGCATGACACAAATGTCCAGGATGGGGCCCCCCTGCAAAGAGGAACATGTGCCAACCCCACCCCCCACTGACGTATCAGCAGTGGAAACACAACCCAAACACACACCAACAACACAGTCCATCCCACGATAGCAACGGAGGCCGGTCAAAGACCACCATGATGCGTGCACAAACAGGGACACGTGTAACCGTCGCCCTGACAACCCCCCACAGGCCAACGAATAATAGTATGGACATATGCATGTAATGCTGTGAAGGATGTGTGGTATTCCTCAGTATCACAGAGGTAGGTACACAGATACACTGTAATCAACCGTGACATATGTGCACTGTACACAGCATACCTGCAGGTAATACATAGTTCAATCATGTGCCACAGAAATATCCACGTACGAATGAGGACAGGGGATAGACAAGTGTAAATGGGACAAACTATGAACATAGGTTCATAGGTTCATAGGTTCATAGTAGGCTATCTGCCCAAGGGCATCTATAAGCCTAGCCCATAGTTATGTTGCCTTTGCCACCCCTTCAGTTTGAAGAAAACTATGCCTATTATATTGCTGTACCTCTGTCAAGCAGTGACACTGAAGTAATCCTTGGGGTATATCTGCAATCTCCCATCCATTGGTCAAGATTCCTCTTGAACAAGGCCAGCGAGGTGCTCTGCCTCACATGTACTGGGGTGTTGTTCCACAGAATAGTGAGTCTCTGGGTGATGAATCTGTCCCTCCAGCACGTTCTATTAATGACCGTGTCAAGGTTTAAGTCTCCTGCCCTTGTGGTTCTGAGGGATCTAGATTCTTTAGGTGAAGCATAGTCATCAAATCTGAGTTCGACATGGCCTTGTATGTCAGGCACAGGTCACCTCTGAGCAAGTGGTATGCAACTGAATAGAGCTGGAGTCCTTTCAGTCGGGCAGCATAACACATATTCCTGAGACCCTGCATCCGTTTGGCGATGAACTGTTGGGGCCTTTCCAGCTGCTGCAGGTGTCGGGTCAGATACATTCCGAATGGGGCATTGTACTCAATCATAGGTCTAATGAGTGATGAGTACAGGGGGACGATGACCTCCCCTGATCTAGATGTGAATCCCTTCATGATCAGGTGGGCAATGTAGAAGGTCTACCTAACTACTTTAGCAACGTGTGTGTCGAACGAACGGTTACTGACAACCTGGGTCCCCAGATCCCTGGTAACTTCCTCTGTGCTCAGTGGATTGCCACCTATATGGTAGCTAGGGGTAACCTTGTTTTTCCCGAAGGGTATGACTATGCATTTCTTGGCATTTAGCTGTAGGCCATGTCTCTGGCACCAGTTATCCATATCTGTGAGGCCCTTCTGAAGGATATCTGTGTCAGATGTGTTTCCGACTATAGCACCCAGTTCGCAGTCATCTGCAAACATTGTCAGCCATAACCCCCCTGTGTTTGCTTGTACTTTGGAAAAAGAGTGGACCCAGGACTGAGCCCTGTGGGACACCACTTGTGACCGGCTGTGAGTCTGACATGGCGCCAGCAACTCTGACCGTGTGGGTTCTGTCACTTAGCCAGTTTGCAACCCATCTTGCGATGTATGGGTTTACATTCAAGCTGCTGAGTTTTTCAATGATACCTGAGGGGGCTATTGTGTCGAAGGCCTTTGCCAGGTTGAGGTAGGCTGTATGGACTGCCTTACCCTCATCAATGGCCTTGGTGACTGTTCCTAAAAAGTCAACCAAGTTTAAAAGGCATGATCTGCCTTTGGCCAAGCCAAACTGGGTTGGATCCAAAGTATGCAAGTCCCCTATGTCTTTATCTATGAGTTCCATTATGATCCTTCTCCATGGCTTTGCAGATAAGGCTTGTCAAGCTAATGGGACGGTAATTACCAGGGTCAGTGGAGGCACCGCCCTTGTGAAGTGGGACTACAGTCACCTTGCGCCACTACTTGGGTACGTATCCTGAGGTGAGGCTAAGATTAAACAGCTGTCCTAACTGTGGGTTTAATTCCTCATTGAGTTCGCGGAGTACACAGCTGGGGACACCATCTGGTCCCATGGATGCTGTGTTTACTGCCTTGGAGAGAGCATTTCCCACCTGGGCGTTACAGATGTTCTGGGGGCTACAATCTTCTGGTATAGATATCTCTCCATGTGGGGGGGAGAAGTTTGCACTGAACCTGTCAGCCAGTATGTTGGCAATGTGTGTAGGTTCAGTAATCTTCTCATCATTTTGAACTCAGTCTGAGCATATCTGGGAGTGTCCTCCCAGGTGTCTAACATAGCTAAAGAAGGCCTTATGATTGTCTTTCGAGTCCTTGGTGATTTATCTCTCGAATTTGCCTTGGATGATTTTATGAGAGCTCGTAGTTCTTCACATATAATGAGCAAGGGTGTCTTACCTTACAAGGGTTCTGCTCTATCTTGTAGTAGCTTCCTCCTTTTGTTGTAGAGCTTGTTTATGACTGGGGTCCACCAGACCGGACGCTTGGCTTTGGTACAAAGAGTCTCAGTTTTGTATGGGATTGCCTGATCCAGGCAGTCCTGTAGGTGCTGGTAGAAGGCATATGTAAGTGATTCAGCTTAAAGGAGACCACACTAGTGTTTAGAAGTGTGAAGTCGGCTTTTGAGAAAGGCATATGTATGGTAACCGGCACCACCCACAGCATTGTATGCCAATAGCAGAAGCTATTGTAGGTTGTGCAAACACACGTGTCCGTACACCCGGAACATCATAGCAATAAACCACGCCCGGATGCGGGTAATGCGAGATATACCCACGGCAGATGTGGTGCGTTCGAGGCGATGCCGAGGGACCACACACATAGCCGCCTTAGGCATAGGCCAACTAGGCAGCCTAGGCCGCTCTACTAGGGGCACTTTTCCAGTATTTATTTGGTGTAGGTAGACCAGGATGGGGGTAGCGGGTGATGTGGTGGGGGCACCATGGAGTCCTTTTGCCTAGGGCACCACTTGACCTAAGGCCGCTCCTGACCACACAAAGGCAACCATGGGTAAATACAGCAGTACTCACACCCAGACGCGGGTCATTGCTAGTATGCCATATCATCTAGGGAAAGAAACCATATATTCCCAGACATAATGGCACAGCATAATGCCTGTCCGCCGCCCAACCGCAGACATATGGCACCCGCGGTGGTGCGGACGTACTGCGCGAGATGTCCGTTACCAATGTCGACACTGTCTCGCTATGTGAAACAAAGTCAACATAGCGATTCAATACTAAACAGCGACGGAGAGCCCGATGTCCCCGTTGCTGAGCTGTTCAACCGGTTCCGCCATGTCAAATGTGTGTAGCAGAGCGGGACTGCCCCAAACTAAGCAACGGACATGTCCGTGGCTCAGTGAAAGCTGTCATGCAATGTTAAACCCATGTAATATAGCAAGACAGGTTATAAATACCGAGGTATAGTAATGGAAATAGGTCCGACCAGACCGTGTGCAATTACTATAACAAGATCTACAACGGGCACGCCGGCCAATCAGCGCACACGGTTAGGAATAATGGGGGGGGGGATATGGTATCATAGACACGGACAAACCGTGCCCATGTGACTTGTCTGACATTCGTACACGGTCAGGGCAGTTCCGTACACTAGGCGGACAAGACCAAACCCAAAGCACCACAGGAACACCCTGACAATCGAAGGCCTGTATGCGTAGGGGATATAAGCCCCTGTGATCTGAATATCCCTGCGGTCACGACATATGCATCCTGGGCCATGAGCGGGAGGGAATAAGGAATGTTTAACATGTAGTACCGCACCTTTCCCAGCAGGAGAATGGATGCCTGTGACGTACGGGGGGGGGGGGGGGGTGGGGGGATATGTAAATTTAGCTAAGTACCATGGATATGCATATAAATGAGACAGAACAGCTAACGTGTAGTGGTCACAGCAACCGGCAAATGTGAATGCAGTCCCATTTGAATTACGACTATAGAACATATAAATGTGAACGTGTACGTAATGCGTCCATGCCGCAAAGACTGTTACATGTGTAAAGGTGAAAGTGTGTTCCGCACACGTCCGTCAACCGGATCAGAGCTATGTTACCGGAACAGTCACAACTAATACAGACCACATAACCACACAGACCCAGTAAACATATGTAAACAGAATACGGATATGCATGTGCGCCTGCGCGTAACCCACAATTAGGAAATGCAAGTGTGTGTGTGTGATCCGCTCACAGCAGGGAAAGTTAATGCTGTGTCCTCCACGTCAATTATACATGTCTCAAAACTGTCAGCCTCTGAAAGTATGGAATCGGACAATGCCATGTAAAGTACCATTAGAAATAGTGAGAAACACATGCTATGTGATAAGACAAACATAGAATGTGGATAGAATAACGTGTGTGTTAGTAGTATGGATTGACGACGGTTATGCATCTGTAACCCGACCCACTTGTCAGAAGGTGCCACCGTACGAATTGTGTTCAGTTGGCTCACACTTGTTGACCGGGCTAGGCTAGCTGGATATATGTCCAGTGTCAGCAGAGGCCCGTGGAGAAATGCTCCACACACAATAATAGCACAACATACCAAAGTACTCATATATGTAACCAAAAAAGAACAACAATAGAAAGTGTCCTGAAAGGACTGGTTACACACAGATCCCAGACGACAGAGAAATATATGGCCAGTGGAAGCATGTCACAATTACGGGATCAGGCCCCTATAGAAGCAAGAAGGTCTCACATGACACGCCAGCGTGCCAGATAGACACAGGTCAATGTAACACACAGCAAGATTAAGGGCCAACCAGCCGTACACCATGCCAGAACCTGTACAGTGGAAAGGTATGGTATGGTAATAGATGTGTGTACACAGGTAATCCACAGACAGTAACAAAGCAAGGTATGAAACGAGGGGTTCACATGTATATATCTACACACAGCAGTCCGACGGCCCATATATATGACGCATGGACATAGATATGTCACTTGAAAACAAGATGTAAACAACTACAGTTTATTCCATATCATATTGATATAGTTATATACAGTCATATTTATATTTAACATTGTGACTCTTATTTACATTCATATTTATACAAAATATGCATTTAATTGTACTTATTTATTCCATGATTTGGAATCTTAATGCAACAATTATACACATTAATATACAATATCATTATCAACACACTACATTCTAAGGTTTACTCACAACAATTATCAACTATGTTTCAATATACTGATTGTATTGACCAATATTGTATTTATATTAACACATTGTTGTTGTATTAATGTTTCCATTAAGTAATGTATGCAGCACTGATTTTTATATGTCACTTTATCTTTAAGACTTGGAGCACTGTCCACTTAACTATGAGCAAGTTTATTGATTAATTGTCTTTATACTGACTCTGAAGGAAGTATATAAGGGACGACTATCTAATGTATTTCGTACTCTGATGATGCCCCATGTTAGTGGGTGAAAGCGCTCAGTATCTTTGGACTGTGGAGTGTATCGTTTTTGTCATCGTCTGTTTTGGTCTGGTTTATGTTCATTAATGTCTTTTATGAAGATGACCAGGACTCAAGGTGTGCTGTATTTCCGCTTACTGGCACATGGATATAGATAGGCCAAGTAATACATAATATGGGTAGTCAAACAGACATCCGCGATTGGGGAACATACAGCATCAGTCAAAACCACTGGCCAGATGGTGACAGTCCAACAAGTTCTACACTTTACATATGCACATTGGTGTCCATTATAGGACTCCAAAAATTGATCCGTTTGCAATATCAACCAGCTGCGATCGACCCAGAAGAAATGACAGCCGTGACTATGGCACAGCTAGACATATGCACCACCAGCATGTTTAAGGTTGATGACAAGTGTCCATGAAATGCAGGACATATGAACAGAAATCCCCAGACTGTCGAGTCCATAGAAGTGCGTCCACATCCCAGTCCCGCACACATGAAGGATGTGTAATGTGTACCGTCGAGGGTTGCGGCCATGGGATCCTGGGTATGCAGAAATGGGGCTCGGTGTTGTTTGGCAGATAATCCATTGGCCCGCCCCGTGGGAGGGATGTGGGCATAGCACATGCCTTACTCCCCACTAATGATGCAAAGCATCCACCGGATAATGCTGAAAGCAGGTGTGAAATGTGTACAGCCCTCTATCAGTGTCCAGTAGGCAATTCCCATAGATGGACAAGTGTACGACCAAGATGGCACCCATAACTGGAAACCTGGTGGAATTACACAGCTGCAGTAAGGCATAGCACAGGAAATACAGATAGGGACTACATTAGACATTCCCCATACAAAGTCAGACTGTTGTGCGAATACCGGCGTACACAGCTCTCAATCTGCCATCACCAAAATGGGGATCACTCGCTTCCATAATGCGGAACAAATGGGCGACCTGTGGAACACATACTAATGGCTCACTAACAACTTCAACTAGGAAGGTCATAGGATGGTTAAACTATGGCGTTCCCACTTATAAAGAAGATCCTTTAATGAATTAATATGATTAATGTCAATTGACCATGGAATACACCTAATCAACATAAAATAACCGCTGGCACCTTATGGCACACAATCCATAAAACACATAGGTAGATGAAACAGTCAACGTAGAAATTGTCCAGGACAGTGCCCAAATGGTATAAAAAGGTTCCTTTATATACAAGTAAGTGCTTTCACCCATAGGCTCCATCAGACTTACACATAACATAAAAGCATCCAGGCTTTAAATATCCCTCCTTACACTTTCATTGGTCAATTTCTCATCAAACAATGAACAATTAACCCCAGCATATAAAGCGCAGACGCAATGTTAAATACACACACATATTTTAACATCTTTAGAAACATCCTATTAAAACATGTATTATATTATATTGTACTATGCCTAATTCTCATCAATTATAAATCTAACAATATATATAGAAAATATGTATATTATATCAATGTAAAACAGTGGTAAACAACTGAAAGAGTGGACTAATAGGTGTTAAATGTATAGCTGTACCTAAACTACATTCCTGTTATTTGGGTTTAAGCCACCTGCTTCTCAAAAGAGGCTTAATCTGTGCTTCATCATTCAGCCCTGGTGTGTGGTCAGCTCTCCACCTAATAATCCATCTCAATCCGCATTCTAAAGTATAGTTGATAAGGTCCCCCCCTCTGGGATTAAAATCTAGCCTTTGTAAAACACTGAATGTAAAAGTATGCCTTGGGATGTGCTCATAGCCGGCCGTAGGCATAGGCCAACCCGGCGGCTGCCTAGGGCGCCGCACTAGCAGGGCCACCTTTCCAGTAGTTATGTCATGTAGGTACACCAGGATGGGGGCACCATGTGTTGTGGTGGTGGGCGCCATGGAGCCCTATCACCTAGGGCAGCGGTTGATCTAAGGCCGCTCCCGTGCTGCCGTAGGAGGGGTAGTACGGTCTGCAGGTATGTGCTGAAGTGCACATGAAACAGCGGTCTACAAGGATTACCCATAGAGACGACACCTGCACAGATGGCTATAGCGGGACATACACACGACCATGCACACAGCTCAGATAGACATGCACACACCATAAACAGGCAATTATACACAAGGGTTATGGCGTGTACGGGTACAGTGTCAGTACAGCAAGGATAGCTGTCTGCCACGATATCCAGCAGATGTCTCTAGGGTGTGCCGGAATACGGACGTTGCATGGACAATGAGTAGATATGCATCGTACCACAGTTCTATGTGTCAGCCGTGCAAATATGCGATACATGGGACAGACAGCTGTCCATGCAAGAGCAGCGCTATGGGCATAACATAAGTATGTATATATACATCGAGAGATACAGACGGACACATGTGGCAAGGCCGGAGTGTAAGCGTGCACAGCACCACCCACCACACCACAGCAGGCGCCGCGTGGAGAACACGCTACGGAGGTTGCCAACCACAGCAGGCACACAGGCAGTCCACGAGCTGCGTCTCACCATCCACAAACACAGAGATGTCGGCAGGATATAAGTGTTCTGCGGAACCTCTAAAGCCATAACCTATGAACCCATGTGGCTGGGAGCATAGACACACACACACAGCTGGCAGGCATGGGGATTGACCTTAACCCCACCTACCCAACCGCACAACAGTATGACGCAGGTATGGAACGCGCTACATGGACCACTGAACACAGCACCATCAGAGGCACATGTCTAGGTGGGTGACAACATCCGTAAAGGAATAGACGCCGATAGCAAAGGTATGTGTTGTGAAGCGTCTAAAAGAACTACTCTCTACAGGGGAAGTTGTAAACACACACACACACACCGGGAAGGGCTGGGAGTTGAACCTACGCCTACCTACATGAACACACTACAGCATGATGCATTTACAGAATGCGCTACCGAGATTACTGAGCACAGCGCTGTCAGAGGCATACTTCTAGGCGGGTGACATCATCCGTAAAGGAATAGATGCCAATAGCCAAGGTATGTGTTGTGAAGCGACTAAAGGAACTACTCTCACCAAGCGCAGCTGGAAACACACACGGGGAAGGGCCGGGAGTTGAACCTATGCCTACCTACATGAACACACTACAGCATGATGCATTTACAGAACGCGCTACCGAGATTACCGAGCACAGTGCTGTCAGAGGCATACTTCTAGGAGGGTGACATCATCCGTAAAGGAATAGATGCCAATAGCCAAGGTATGTGTTGCTAAGCGACTAAAGGAACTACTCTCACCAAGAGCAGCTGGAAACACACACACACACACCTCACACGGGGAAGGGCAGGGAGTTGAACCTACGCCTACCTACAGGAACACACTACAGCATGATGCATTTACAAAACGCGCTACTGAGATTACTGAGCACAGTGCTGTCAGAGGCATACTTCTAGGCGGGTGACATCATCCGTAAAGGAATAGATGCCAATAGCCAAGGTATGTGTTGCGAAGTGACTAAAGGAACTACTCTCACCAAGGGCAGCTGGAAACACACACACACCTCGGGAAGGTATGGGAGCTGAACCTATGCCTACCTACATGAATACACCACAGCATGATGCATTTACAGAACGCGCTACCAAGATTACTGAGCACAGTGCTGTCAGAGGCATACTTCTAGGCGGGTGACATCATCCGTAAAGGAATAGATGCCAATAGCCAAGGTATGTGTTGCGAAGCGACTAAAGGAACTACTCTCACCAAGGGCAGCTGGAAACACACACGGGGAAGGGCCGGGAGTTGAACCTATGCCTACCTACATGAACACACTACAGCATGATGCATTTACAGAATGCGCTACTGAGATTACCGAGCACAGTGCTGTCAGAGGCATACTTCTAGGTCTAAAGGTCATGGTCTCAATGATAAATTTTCATTGAGACCATTCTTATTAGATAAACCTTTGAAACATTAAACAGTAGTAATATGTTTCACTATGTAATATATGTTTTAGTATGTTTTAACATTTTACTTCTACTATTCATTTATTAACATGAGACTTTTATGATATATTTATATAATTTTTATGGAAAGGAAATGATGTATTTTTGTAACTTGCATGTGACTTGCTAATGTGTTTTTCATTGGTGTTTTACTTATATATAAGTTGATTTAAATGTTATGGTTTGTTGAAGTCTGATGAAGCGTTCCAAGCAACGTGAAAGCGCTTACTTATTTGAATAAAGGACTTGTCTTTTCATTCATCTGGTTTTGCTTCGTTTATTGTGGAGTATCATCCTCTTTTGATTTTGGATTTGTGCTTTTTTTGGGAGGTGATACCTTACCCTGACAGTGTTCTTTTCTTGCTGATACTTCTAGTTGGGTGACATCATCCGTAAAGGAATAGATGCCAATAGCCAAGGTATGTGTTGCGAAGCGACTAAAGGAACTACTCTCACCAAGGGCAGCTGGAAACACACACACACACACACACACGGGGAAAGGCTGGGAGTTGAACCTACACCTACCTACATGAACACACTACAGCATGATGCATTTACAGAACGCACTACCGAGATTACCGAGCACAGTGCTGTCAGAGGCATACTTCTAGGCGGGTGACATCATCCGTAAAGGAATAGATGCCAATAGCCAAGGTATGTGTTGTGAAGTGACTAAAGGAACTACTCTCACCAGGGGCAGCTGGAAACACACACATACACCTCACACACACATGGGGAAGGGCCGGGAGTTGAACCTACGCCTACCTACATAAACACACTACAGCATGATGCATTTACAGAACACGCTACCGAGATTACTGAGCACAGTACTGTCAAGAGGCATACCCCTAGGTGGGTGATATCATCTGCAGAGGCAAGGCAGCCGATAGGGAATGAAGACAGAGTTCGCAGTCACACAGCATGTTACCATCCCAAGGTGGGCGTACAGTAACACGGTAGTGCTGCACTCGGGAATACCAACTAACTACGGAGCACAACATCACGACATGGATATGGGATGCACCACAGACAGTATACCCTATGAGAGGGCAACCGGCGTGCATGATGTAGGCAGCCATTGTGGCATACCAACCACATATGACTCACCTGGACGGCCACCATGGCTATGCAGGATGTCATTGGCCATGGCTACATGCCTAGTAGCAGACATCGGTGCCAGCTGTACTGTGCCA